>NC_082734.1:20131958-20262798 GCF_030144855.1 Hypanus sabinus
ATAAAATTGAGCAAGTTTATCCTTGGACATGTGAGCCCTATGTGCAACCTTAAATTGTATTAGGGCATGTTTAACATAAATAGAAGAAGAATTGACTAATTGTAAAATTTTCTCCCACTGCTTAGTGGGTATAAAGACAAAGAAGTTCTTTTTCCCATTCCTTAATTTTTTCTGATACTCCTGGCTGTATTTTCATGATCGGTCCTGACGAAGGGTCTCGGCCTGAAACGTCGACAGCTCTTCTCTGTATAGATGCTGCCTGGCCTGCTGTGTTCCACCAGCATTTTGTGTGTGTTGTTGTTTGAATTTCCAGCATCTGCAAATTTCCTTGTGTTTGCTCTAGTAAAATCTTAGGTTTGGCAAAGCCAAGCCACCTTCCTTATTACACTTCTGTAAATATTTTTTACTTAATCTAGGATTTTTATTCCGCCACACATACGAGGATATTTTGGAGTCAATAATAACAAAAAAATTTAGGAATAAAAATTGGTAATGCTTGGAATAAATATAAAAATTTGGGTAATACTATCATCTTAATAGCATTAATTTGACCAACCAATGACAAAGATAATGGGGACCACCTGGTAATAAGCTGCTTGATTTGGTCAATTAAAGGTAAAAAATTAACTTTAAATAAATCCTTGTGTTTCTTGATAATTTTAATACCCAAATAAATAAAATGATCTGTGACAACTTTAAGTGGTAAGTGTTTATAGATTGAAACTTGCATATTTACTGGAAATAGTTCACTCTTATTAAAATTCAGTTTGTAGCTAGAAAAACTACTAAACTGAGCAAGCAAGGATGAAATAGCAAGAATAGATCTCTCAGGGTCAGATATGTATAGTAACAAATCATCAGCACATAATGATAACTTATAAGTCCCTTCCCTATGGGTAATACCAAAAATATTAGGTGATTCACGAATGGCAATGGCTAAAGGTTCCAAAGCAATGTCAAATAATAGAGGACTTAAAGGACAGCCTTGCCTCGTACCACGAGATAACTGAAAAAAAAGGAGACCTCTGATTATTAGTAAGAAGTGAAGCCAAAGGTTTATAATATATTATTTTAATCCATTATTCCACAGTATAACCATGATATAAATTTCAAGTTAAAATTAAAATATAGGCATTCAACTCTATCAAATGCTTTTTCAGCATCTAAGGAAATAACACATTCTGGTGTTTTAGATGAAGGAGTATATATTAATTAATTATCTGATGTTAAAAGATGAATAACGGATTTTAATAAATCCAGTCTGGTCTTCAGAGATAATTTGAGGTAATATATTTTCTAAACTAGTGGCCAAAATTTTGGTAAAAATCTTAGAATCCGTATTCAGCAAGGAGTTAGGACGATAGGATGCACATTCAGTGGGGTCTTTATCTTTTTTAAGAATTAGAGAAATGAAGGCATCATAAAAAGATTGTGATAATTTACCTACAGTTAACGCATCTTTAAACATTTTACAAAGCCAAGGGGAGAGTATAGAAGAAAAGGATTTTAAAAATTCTCCAGTATAACCGTCCAGACTTTACCTGAATTCATTGAAAAGATAGCCTCTTTTATTTTGGTTTCCGTAATAGGTGCGTCTTAGAAGTACACAATCTTCTGCTGTTAATCTCAGGATATTCAATTTTCTTAAAAATTCATCCATTATGGAAGAATCCTCAACAAATTCTGAGTGATATAAAGAGTTATAAAAATCTTGAAAGGCTTTATCTCTTTATGATCAATCGTCAAAGTGCCATCTCATTTACGAATCTTAATGATTTGTCGTTTAACCGGAGGTTTTTAATTGATTAGCCAATAATTTGCCAGATTTATCTCCATGTACATAAAACGAGGTTCTAGATTTAATTAACTGATTTTCAATCGAGGAGGGTAATAACAAACTCTGCTCCATTTGAAGCTCAACTCTCTTTTTATAAAGTTCTTTACTGGGGGTCACTGAATAAATCTTAACAATTTCTTTAATTTTATCGACCAATGTTAGTATTTCAGTATTAGTTCGTTTCTTAACTCCAGCAGAGTGTGAAATAATCTGTCCACGAATAAATGCTTTAAAAGTGTCCCATAATATTCCACTAGAGATCTCTTCTGTAGAATTTGTTGAAAAAAAAAACAAATCAATTTGTTGTTTAATGAAGTTAAGGAAGTCTGAGTCCTGAAGTAAAGTGGAGTTGAACCTCCAGGATTTAGCCTTAGAAGATGAATCCATTGTATTAATAGGTAGCTTCAAAGGTGCATGGTCAGAAATGGTAATGGAATCATATTTACAATCAATAACATCTGTAAGTAAACAATGATCAATAAAGAAGTAGTCAATTCTTGAATAATTATGATAAACATGAGAAAAGTATGAAAATTCTTTATCGTTGGGGTGTAAGAATCACCAAATTTCAGAAATTCCAGTATCAACCATAAAGGAATTAATAAGAGAGGCCGATTTATTCGGAAGAACCTGTCCATCGAGGGATTTAAGCAACAGTTAAAATCCCCACCCATTATCAACATGTACTCATTTAAATTAGGAAAGGATGTAAATAAACAGTCAAAAAATTCAAGACAGTCAGTGTGGAGCATAAACATTAACTAAAACAACTGTTTGATTAAAAAGTAAACCAGTGAGAAGTAAAAATCTACCTTATGGGTCCGAAATTGTTTCATAGTGTATAAAAGAGGTTGAGGAATCTATAAAAATGGAAACACCTCTTACTTTGGCTTGGGAATTCGAATGATACTGTTGTTCCTTCCAAAACCTAAAAAAAACATTGACTATCCTCCTTCCTCACATGAGTCTCTTGTACAAAGATAATATTAGCATTCATTCTGTGGAATACTTTGAATATTTTTTTCCGTTTGATTGGATGATTTAAACCGTTAGTATTCCAAGAAACAAAATTGATAATCGTATCCATATTGCCAATATTTATCGCAATTAATACATAAGGTTTAAAAAAAACTCATGAATCCAGAAGAGGGAAGTACGTTCAAGGAGGAACCGGAAGTTCGACACTCCAACCATTTTGGTAGTTTCGAGTCAGCCCATGAAGTAAAACTAAGCAAAAAGCAAAGCAAAAAAAGAATCCCCCTCCCCCCACCCTCAAAACCCCAGAAAAAAGCCAGAAAGAGGCAAGTAGGCAAAATAATACTAATTTTACCCCCATGTCTCAAGACAGCAACTCAAACGAAAAAGTAAAAAAAAAGACACAAACTACCCATATTCAAAAAGGGTTAATATAACAAAGATTGAGCTATAAAATTAGTTTTATATATATATAAAACAAAAGGATTAAAGGAAAAAAGAAAAATACTAAAACATTAAAACCCAAGAATGGATAATATTATATTAATATTTTAAAAGAAAGTCCTTAATCTTGTTCAGACACATCCAAACGGGTGTGGCGTATCCACACACTAAGGTCTTACGGGAAAAAGAAACGACATCTTAGAAAAAAGATTTTTTTAAAAAAAAAACCTTAATATTTAAGTGTTAAAGATATTAAAAAAGTATATCCGCTTAAAAAAAATCTAATGAGTTACTTTCAAAACTAACAGAATAATAATATAAAAAGAACGAACTCAGAGTAAACCAAAAAAAAGGACCTTTACTTAAGTGTGTGTAAAAAAAAATACACTATCAACTATCACGTAAGAATCATCAAATTATAAAAGGTCCGAACCTATAGACTGATTGTTAGCATAAAGAAGAAAGTTAATACAAATAGTAAAAATACAATACATTAGTCAACTCGAAGTGAAAAAAGTACTATTCTTCAAGAAATCTTTGGGCATCCGCTGGAGATTTGAAATACCGACAAGTCTCATCTTTGAGAGTAACTTGCAATTGTGCTGGAAATAACGCTTGTTTGTAGCCTTTCTGATGAATTTCCGACATAAAAGGCATTCTTGCCCTCAAAACTTCGGGACTGTAGTCTTCCACAATATGAAATTTGAAATTTTGAAAGCTGATCATACCCTTTTCACAGGCAGCCCGAATCAAACGTTCTTTAGTATGAGGATAATGAATCCGGAGAATCACTGGTCGTGGTTTCGTACCTGGAGCTGGTTGAAAACGAGAAATGCGATGTGCACGGTTGATTATTGGAGTGGTATCCAGAACTTCCGAGCCGAAGACGTCCATTAAAAATTTAGAGAAAAATAAAGTCAGATCACCGTTCTCAAAATTTTCCGGAAGCCCAATTATCCGGAGATTTTGTCTTCGAGACCAGTTTTCAAGATCAGTAAGCTTAGATTTATAACGATCCAGCAGTTGAGAAGTCGAAGATTGCTGTTGTTCCAGAATTTCAGTTTTGTAATCTCTCTGGCAAGTGGCATCTTCGAGAGCTAAAATTCTTGCTTCTTGTTGTTGAGAATCCAGTGTGTGTGATTGAAGTTTTGTGTTGACTGTCTTTAAAGTTTCATCGAGCGTAGAAAGCTTTGGGGTTAGTTTATTCTCCAGTTTTTCAAATCGCTTGTCCATAAATTTTGCAATTGCTTCCAAAGTTAACAGTTCTTTCGCCAGTTTTGATTCCTTAGGTTCTCATGGTTTAGACATTTTAATGAATTGAAAAATAATTCAAACAGTGAGGGAAAATTCATAAGTATCAACCCTTTTAGAATAGGTATAAACAGGTCAATTAGGGGGTGATTGTAGGTAGAAAAAAGTAAAAGGATTGGAACAAAGCTTAAAACAGTCTCACTCCATAAGTGCCATCTTGAGACCTCAGTTCCCTCCACCCCTGCCTTGCTTTCTGGGTACCCTTGTGGATGAAGAACCTCTTGATGTTCTCCTTGGTGGCTTCCCACCAGTGAACCGGGATATCAAAGAAGGCTTTCAAGGTTCTCTAGTTCCTCGATGTTCTCTGGGATCAGCAGCTAAACATTCAGCTTCCATGTCCCCCTACCTGCCTTCTGGTCCTCCTGTAGGTGACAGGCAGCTCGCAGAAGGCAGTGGTCAGAGAAGAACACCGGTGTGACGTAGGTGGAACTGACCGTGAGGGGCTCTGACAGGAAGAGGAAGTCAATCCCGGAACGGGCTGAGCCATCCGATCATGTCCAGGTGGCTTGCGGCTGAGCTGCCCCTGTGGGGGCGCCAAAGTCGTCCTGCAGCTTGGCTGTCTTTACCATATCCATCAGGAGTCTGGAGGTACTGTTCAGCTTGCCATTGGCACTACTGGATTGTCCAGCTGCATCAATGGTGCACTTGAAGTCACCGGCCAGAACGAATTTAACGTCTGCTACCAGGAGGTGCCCCGCAGCTACCTCTTTGACTTGGGTGATTGAGAAGTTGCCTCCCCGCAGCAGAATCCCAGGCCGGAAGCACGACAATCGTTGCCCTGCGATCACACAGACGAACCCTGGGTCCACCACCGTGACCAACTTCGGCAGTGGTGGAGGTGTGGCAGTCTGCACTGCTGAAGGAAGGTCACTCAGCCTTTACAGTATCCAAGTACTGGAGAGTGCTGACGCGTCGCCCAGTACTCTTTAAGTTGCGTACATTAATAGATGCCAGTGAAATGTTGTCGTAGTTTTTCGTGCCTCACAAATGACCAGAAGATTCTTCAAGAAGGGTTAAACTTTAATTTGCAAATCAAAGCTGAGACAGTCATTGAGCTAGTCGCTGATTGCTCACCGATCTTTGGACACAGCATTTTTTTTATGGCAATCTCCTGGTCCAGTTTCACACGTACAGTTCTAATCTACATCTTTTAGCTACCTCTCATTAACACACCATTGTGTTTTACATTCTTAATATTTCATTCTCCTGCTAAATTGGGTACATGCATAGCAAATAGCAAGTTTCAAAGCTGACTACATCTCTTAGCTACCTCTCATTAACACATTAACACACCATTGTCTTCTACATTCCTAGGATTTCATCTTGGATACAAGCATAGCAAACTGACTACATAGTTTTGGTTACACAGCAAATAATACAACTTTTATACTCCAATATATTCCCCCTTTGAGACCCAGAGGGGCTCGCATAGAGAAAGAAGACTAAGGGTCCGCGCACAAAAGCCCCAATAAACTCAAGCACTTATTCCCAAATCTTGGGTTAAACTATAATTTTCTGCGCCAAGACCTCAAAGTATTCTCTCTCTGTTACCCTGGGCCGCTGAGCCAAAAACCTTTCCCTCTGTACCTGAGACAGGGAAAAAGACTCAGAAGCCCTTAAAATCTACCCCCACACTGTCGTTTTGCTCTTGTTCATCCTGCAGGTGTTGTAGGCTGTAACGATACATTTTCGGTGTTTCTTTCTCCACTAAGCTTGTTTCAGTAATTGCCACGAGCATTGGAAATTGTTTGGTTGCAGCACGCACTACAAGAGATTTGAGACAAGGAAGAAAGCAGCACAGTACAAGCGCACAGCTCAACAATACAATACTGACAGTTATTGCTATTTTAGTCAGCCATGCTCCCCATCCTCTGAGTCTACTTTCTAACCAATCAAAAAACTGATGTCCGAACCCTGCATTCTGTGTGACCTCCGTTCGCAGATTCTTTAATTTATTCATTGCTCTGGTGAAAGACCCTTCCGGGCTAGTATTGTTTGGTATGAAAGTGCAGCATTGTTCTCCAAACATTACACACACACACACCCTTTTTCTGCCAAAAGCCAATCCAGCACCTGTCTGTTTTGCTACGCCATCCTGCTAGTTGCATCTAGCTGTTGCCCTAAGGCCTCCAGTGCATCATCGGTGTAGTTGATGAATCTCTGTTGATTATAGTATATATAGTTTATCCATTCAACATTTTTGCTTACCCCTATCACAGGTATGATAGCTTCCCAGCCTGCAGCAATCTCATTTCATGCCTTGAATTCGTTAGGTATACCTCTCGACTGTCCTATACTGTCAAGCGGGATTGTCAGGTCCGGGTCATATTTTCTCTTCTGTCGTAGCAGAGTCCACTGCTCAGGGAAGTTAGCGTTGGACTGTACTTCAGGGGACAATATAACTTCCTGAAGCAGCATGACAAGCGTACATTTTCCTTCCCACCTGAGGGGGAGCGTAGATCTCAGACCTCCTTCCTGTCCACACAGCCACCAAGTGTCTGCTAATGGGATAGTCTGACAGTCCATTGCACCCTCAGGAGGAGGGGAACCCGTCAAGTGTCTTTTAACTGGGGTTATATCCCACGTCTTGAGTGCAGTTGCCTCGGAAGTGGCCAACCGGGTGAGTGCCCACCCGCATGAAACATTCATAATTCAGATGGTCCTGCATTATAAGCTGTTGCAGTGTAGGTGTCTGGCTTCTTTGATTTATAGCCCAGGGTCTGCTATAATTACAGTGATAGGAATGCTTGTTTTGGTCAAACTGCGAGGACACCTGATATAACATACACCAATATGAGCACATTGGTGCATTGTTTAGACAGTTTCGATAACAAGGATCCATGTTAACACAAGCCCTAACTGGAACTGAACATCGTTGCTCACATTGTTCCCTGTGCTCTCTTCGCCACCGCGTGCAAGTAGAGGAGTTATAAGGCATGGGAACTACAGGCTGAGTAGGGCTTTCCCTTGAGCACAGGTAACAATTCTGTCTCTTCATCATTCCTGCCGTGTAAGTTGCCCATTGATACCACTGATTAGTACGTGTCGGTAACCATGGTGAGGAGGTAAGTGTTGTGCTCCTCTTACTTCTTTTCTGTAGGTTACCAGTCCCATTCCATATCTGCCACACTAATGGTTCCCAAGTCTGCACTGGAGTATGTGGGTGCTTTGTCCCCAGGGGCACAACTGGGCATTCCCAGCTCATCCCCATTATCTGAAGAAGCCCTACTATCCACCACCACATCCTGAGGGTCTTCAGGCCCGTCCTCAGAATCAAAAATTTCCCTTACTAATTGATCAGACTCCTGCAGTGCAGTGTCAGCTTCTTGTTCCCCGTCTGTTTCCTGCTAACTGCTCTTCCGCATCACTTACCTCGGACACTTCACCTGGTTGCTCTTGCAGGACTGCCCTCGTGCAATGGTTCAGATGGTACCAGGTGGAGCATCCTTCTACCTGAACTGCGGTGGGTGATGCCTTGGTCACCGTAAAGGGTCCTTCCCTTCTCGGCTCGTTCCACTTTCTCCTAAAAACTCGCACGTAAACCTGGTCTCCTGGTTTGATCGGTCCTTCCCCTTGTACGGTCTCCAGCTCTTTCTGTTTTTCCTGGGCATAAATAGACCTATGTATCATAGTTAGCTGCTGCATGTATTGTTTCAATTCTATTTCCAATTGTTCCAAACTAGGTCCCTTATACGGCCCTCTCCACTGGGGCACTGGCATGGGCCTCCCAGTGAGCATCTCATGCGGTGTCAGGCATGTCATTCGATTAGTTTGCATGCGGTAACTCATCAATGCTAACGGTAAAGCATCGACCCAATTAAGCTTAGTGTCTGCACAAATTTTGTTTAGTTTGGCTTTCAGGGTTCCATTAATTCTCTCTACCATGCCCTGCGACTGAGGGTGGTATACACATCCAAATCTTTGCTTTATCCTCAGCGCCTGTAGTACCAGTTTGACCACTTTCTGAATAAAAGCTGAACCTTTGTCTGAGCTAACTTCCGTAGGTATTCCAAACCTTGGGATCACGTCATTTGTCAGAAAATTTACCACTGTCTTTGCCCCTTGATCTCTTGAAGATCCACCCATCTGCTAAATCGATCAATTACTACCAGCATGTATCTTTTCCCTCTCACTGTCTTTATCATTTCTACGTAATCGATCACTAGATGTTTAAATGGTCCTTCAGGTACAGGAATGTGACCTATTGGGGTTGTAATTCCCTTTCGAACATTATTCTGTGCGCATACCTCGCACTGTGACAAGACAAAGTCCACTGAAGCCTGTAAATAAGGTAACCAAAAACCATCCTTCTTTATTTTCTTTATCACTTCCCCCCTTGCACAATGGTCCATCCCATGCGCTTCTGAAATCAGAAACGTCAGTAGAGGGGTGGGCGCTACCAACAAACCGTCTTCCGTGCTCCACAAGCCTTCCGGGTTCTGCTTGGCCCCCCTTTTTCTCCACATTGTCTGTTCTGCCAAAGTTGCCTTACCTTGTATTTCAATTAGGTCCTCTACCTCAGGTTCTGGAGTTAGGCTTACCTGGGGGGCAATGACAGCTGACGTACACCCAGACGCTTTTCTGGCTGCCTCGTCCGCAGCTTGATTTCCCTTTGTTATTACATCATTTCCCTTTTTATGTGCCTGGCATTTTACTATAGCCAATGCTTTAGGTTTCATTATGGCTTTTATTAAGTCTAGAATTTGCTGACTATGTTGTATGGGATCTCCAATACTTTTTTTTAAAACCTCTCTGCTTCCTCACTGCCCCGAACAAATGGCATACTCCATGGGCAAATGCCGAATCAGTATAGATCTCTACTTTCTCACCTTCCATCATTTCACATGCAGCTGTCAGGGCTTTGATTTCCGCTAGTTGGGTGGAACACGGTTGGGGACAGGACTCCATCCTAATAATCTTATAGCTCGACTGATCCTGCTGTACTACTGAGAACCCTGCATGATTTCCATCATAGTCCCTATAACAAGAGCCATCTACCAACAGAACCTTTTTATCTGCATCCTCTAGTGGTTCTGACCGTAAATCTGCTCTCAATTTGGCAAATGCCATCGTCTTCCCTACACAATCATGGGGTTCTCCTTCATAGCCCAAGGGGACAAAATCGGCTATATTACTGGTAGTGCATCTCTGTATAGTTATATCTGGAAATGTCAATAGCATCTGATACGCTGCTATCCTGGCTGGCGTCAACACAAATTTCCCTCTTTCCAGCAATTCTGCTACTTTGTGGTGTGTGTACAGTGTCACAGGATAGCCCAGGGTTACAGATGATGCCTTTTCATGTGCATAGTACAGCGCCGCCAATCCCTGATAACAGGGTGGATACCCCTGAGCCACCTCATCTAGTCTCGTACTGTAGTATGCTATCGGCTGCTTTGCTTTTCCTGTGCCTGTCTCTTGTGTTAGAACCGCTGTGACATAACCCTGCTGTCGGTTAGATACATACAAATGAAAAACCTTCTCGTAGTCAGGCAAAGCTAATGCTGGTGCTGACTGCAATTCCTGCTTAATGCTATCTCCACCTCTCCATGCTACTGTAAGCCGTTCTTCAAATTTTTATGTCCTGCTTCTTTCATTATCTTTCTCAAAGGTGCCACAATCTCAGCATATTCTCCTATCCAATCTGAGCTGTACCCTGCCATTCCCAAAAACGTCATCATCTGCCCTACAGTCTGGGGTTTGGGGGCCTTAGTTATTGCCTCAATCTGATCTGGTGCTATCGCCTTCACTCCCTTGGATATTACCCTACCTAAGTATTCCATTTGCTGCGTGCAAAATTGCAGTTTCTTTTTGGATACTTTATGTCCTCTGTGCGCCAGCTTCTCTAACAGAGTTACAGTGTCCTGCTTACACTGTTCCTCGCTGTGGGAGCAAATCAACAGGTCATCCACATACTGTAACAATGTACTTTCCAGTGGTATACCCTCTTGGTCTGCCTTCAACACCTGATTAAAAACGTGTGGTGAATGTTTAAATCCTTGCGGCATTCTGGTATAGGTATACTGAGCACCTCTGTAAGTAAATGCAAACAGATACTGACACTGATCGGCTAGGGGAATGCTGAAGAAAGCCGAACACAAATCAATCACTGAAAAGTAACTTGCTTCTGGTGGAACATTAGTCAAAAGCGTGTGTGGGTTGGGGACTATCGCTGGCCAGTCCTCTACCCCATCATTTACCGCTCGCAAATCATGCACCAATCTCCACTTAGATTTATCTGCTTTTAAGACCGGCAGCAACGGGGTATTACATGGACTGTTTGTTCTTTTAAGCACCCCTATTTCAAGCAACCCCTGCACTGTCGATGCTATTCCCTCTTCTGCTTCTTGTCTTAGAGGGTATTGTGGTCTCCTGGGTGGAATTGCTCCCCTTTTCAGCCTTATTTCCACCAGACTAGCTGTTTTTATTTTCCCTACGTCCGTGTCATGCTGTGACCACAGAATAGACGGCAACTCATCTAACCTTTTATCTTTCTGCTGGCCTCTTTCCTTTCCCAGCAAGGACAGGTGTGGTTGGGGAGTTATTTTGACCTCTCTCACTGTCCCTACCATATCTACACTTACCATTATTTTAATGCAATTGTTGTCTTCTGATATCCACACCTCTGGCGTGATTTTCCTCCACACTGTTACGGTTTCAACACTCTTAACTAAGGGTCCTAAGTCTTTAGACTGATATCCCTTGTTTACCAACAATGTTACGTGGGGCGCAGCCTCCGGTATCCTGTACCATTTTTCTAAAACGGTGTTCCACTTAACTTGTAAAGCTGCCCCTTGCTTTCCAATTATCACAGCCTCCCCTTCCAGGTGCTGTTGGGTACATACCTCCAGGTGCCATCTCTCCTCTAACTCCCTGTTCTGAGTCTCATCAAAAATCACTGTACAGTGTAGCTCAGATTTGGGCATTACCGCCCTGGGTAATATAGCCTGCACGCCCGTTTTCCATTTTTCCCAGGTTTCCTGAATCTGATCTGCGATGTCTCCTATCCAAAAGACATTAGCCTTCTTGTTTTCTCGCACTATCAATTGAGCCCCTGCTCTTTCCACACTCAGCCCATTTCTGGTGCATTCTAATTTTAATTCCAGTTTCAATAAGACATCTCTGCCTAACAAATTAATCAGAGTTCCTTTAAATACTAGCACCGGCAAAACAATTCCCTTACTTCCCATTCTCAACCGCACTAGAGCCGTGCACTGTGTCAACTGTGTTTTCCCCGAGAACCCTACCATCTTAATAAACTTTCCTGACATGGGAAGGTGAAGGGCATACTGTGGCTGTACACAAGTGTACGTGGCTCCAGTATCTATCATCATTGGTGTCAGTTGCCCTTCTAACATAACCTGAACAATGGGTTCCTCGTCTGCCTCCCTTGTTATCATTGGGTAATGTCCCTTCCCACTCAAGTTCTTGGGGCACCCCTAATACCTCGCATAGGGATTCACAGGTCCGCTTGGGCCTGTGAGGGCTGGTCCTTGGCTAAACTTTAGTTCCCTTCTTATCGGTTCCTGCTGGTGTGTGACAGGCCATAGTGTAAACGGACCATCTCTTCTCATGTGACCTGGCTGATTACATTCCCAGCACCATCTCTCTACCTCTCTTTCCCCCTGTTTCCTCACTGGTCCCCTCTGCCCATAGCTCCTCTGTCCCCCTCCTTGGGACTTCCAGTCCTGTCTGGGCTGTTTGAATTTAGTCTGTTCCTGATAGGGCATTTGTAGGAATGCTCCCCCAAAGATGATTATTGGCATGGGATTTTCCAGCCCTTGTCTTACAGTATGATCGGTCCCTCCATATAGCAGTGCTTTGTCCAGTTCGATGGCTGTGCTCGGACCGGTGATTGCTGGCAGCATCTTTTTGTTTTTCTCTTTTTCCTTCTTTTTGTGCTCTTCAAGCTGCATTTGTATTAACTTTCTTTGCACCTCTTCCTGCTGCTCAGCCAAGCTTTGTTTGTCTTTCCGCTATTTCTCAACCGCATGGACTACGTGGTCTCTAAATTCTTGTGGGGTCTTTGACGTTAGCCCAACCACTTCCTCCAGTTTGTATTTTACTTGTGGAGGCATTGCATCCAAAATGTTATGTCGGAACAGTGAGGTCATAAATAAGCTATTCTCCACCTCTTGCTCAGTCTCCAGTCTCCACCTTTTCAACTGGTTTTCTACGTCGGCTGCTGGGTTTTCAGTGTCTCCCAGTGGATCCCCTTTTAAGGCTTTGGGGTCCAATTTGGGTGGATAAAGCTTTCGGAGGGCCTGCCATACCCTCTGCCTCACTCTGTCAAACCCGTCTCCATCAGTTCTTGGGTTGATCGAGTTTACTATGCCAGCCATTTCCATTAGTTCGTTAAATTTGGAAGTTCCCATCAACCTTATCAATAGTGCCTTCAAATCTCCCATAGCTAATACTCGTTCCGCCGTTTCTTCTTCAAAGGCTCTAATCCATTTCCCTGCTCCTTCATGTAGACTGGGCAGAGTGTTTTTCAGCCCTTCTAGGTCCTGGGATCCCCAAGGGATATACTGCACTTGTCCTGATCCTTTTACTAACAACGGCATCATTCTTCCTCCTTCTTCCCACCTGCCCTGGCTCTCCTCCTCAACTGATTCCCCATCTGTTTCAGGGTATGTCTTTACTGCCTCCCACACAAATGCCTCAGGGGTTCTCTTCTTCCCTCGGTCTCCTTGTGGAGTCCTTCCTTTCTGTCTTGATTCAATACTTGGTTGGCCCCTGGAGTATTTTTTGCATCTCTTCTGGCAATCCCCTCTCAGTAACTTATCTGGCTCTCTCTCTACTTCCACGTCACTCCCCTACTGCCTCCTTCTGCTCTTCTGGGCTTCTTGCCTCCTACCTCTTCCCCATAAATTCTCACATCCTCTCTCTCTTCACTTAACTCTTGCTCCTCCATTGAGTCACCTTCTAGTCTGTTTATTTCTATGGTATAACCGATACTCCTCATTTTCCTTTTCTTCTCTCAAGTATTTCATCTGTTCAATCCCTTCTTCCATTTCTCTCTGTACCTGTTCCACCTTTATCCTTTCTGCCTGTATCTCCTTTCATATCGCCGCTTTTTCCTTCTCATATTGTTTTTTTTCTTCCTCATTATCCCAAACTTGTACTTCTCCCTGCATGTTTACTGTCCCCGTCAGCAGGGGGCACTGCTTAGGGGTTCCTTCCTCATTATAGGGAGGGGGTTTTTCTGTTTCTTTCTCACCCGGGTACGGAGCCGAAGCCAGCTTCTCACCGTACCCTCCTCTCTCTCTACAGGCTGTTTTTCCAACACCTGAGTGTCTTCCTCGCTTGTAATTAATATTCTACCTGTCCTCCTCAGCCTTTCTCCCTCCATTCTGAAGAGTTTTAGCACTTCCATTTCTTGTTCTCTTTTTTGCCCTCTTTTCTTAGATTTATCTTTTGGTTTGTAATTTTTAATTAGTCCCTCCATTTCTTCGCACAAACTTACATCAAACGTTCCTTCTCTTGGCCACTTTGTGAGCAGGTTATTGGTTCTTTTTTCCCATTTTTCTGAAGTTTTTGTGATCTCATATTTAATTAACGGGAATTTTTTGCTCAGAATCTCTATTGCCATTCCTTTACCTGTCATGTATTTTAGAGATTCACAGTTCGTTTACTGGATAATATTATTTACTCTAATTCTATGCCTAGTCTATTGTCTATCTACCTGCGCTTTAAACTATATATTGGACTTTCCTTGTTTCCTATTCTGTTCTGCCCATGCAGACCTCTATTCAGAGCGGTACCCACAGAACTTGCTCTTTGCACCTCGTCTGTTCAGACACTTAACTCTTAAGGCAGTATCCACGAGGATTTTCTACTCTTAATTCTATTCTATTTTCCTTCCCCTGCCCGTTCAGCCCTTCATTTCATATGAAGCGGTACCCACAGGGATTTACCAACACCACGTGGACTTTTTCTTAACTTAACTTCTTATTAACTTATTTGTACTTACCCTCACTGCAGTGTTCTTGATCAATCCTCTGAGCCTCCTCTGTTAACCCCCAATTCTGCCAGATTCTTTGGACTGGAGAGACCCTTCGGCAGTGGTTCCACACTACTGAGACTCCAAGACCTCCCCAAAGCCAACAGAATTCTTAGTCCAAATTGTCGCAAAAAGCGCTTACCTTTTATTTGGGTGCACCCTTTATTCTGTTAGCCTTGTGGGGGTCCCTAGAGGACTGGGAAGCGTCCCCAATCTGCCGTTTCCTTTCTGCGGGTCTCTTTCCGGTCCTGCCGTGGTCGCCAATTTTGTCGTGGTTTTTTGTGCCTCACAAATGACCAGGAGACGCAGAAGATTCTTCAAGAAGGGTTAAACTTTAATTTGCAAATCAAAGCTGAGACAGTCATTGAGCTAGTCGCTGATTGCCCACCAATCTTTGGACACAGCATTTTTTTATAGCAATCTCCTGGTCCAGTTTCACACGTACCACACGTACAGTTCTAATCTACATCTCTTAGCTACCTCTCATTAACACACCATTGTCTTTTACATTCCTAAGATTTCATTCTCTAGCAAATAGCAAGTTTACATTCTTAATACTTCATGACTTAATCATGTTCTAATCTACATCTCTTAGCTACCTTTCATTAACATTCTTAATATTTCATTCTCCTGCTAAATTGGGTATGTGCATAGCAAATAGCAAGTTTCAAAACTGACTACATAGTTTTGGTTACACAGCAAATAATGCAACTTTTATACTCCAATAATGTCTGCCATGGTTTAAGGTTCTTTATTTCAGCTGCTCACCGTCCTTACCTTTGCAGTCCTGAGTCTTCATGTACATCGCCTTTTTGAAGTTTTTCACCTTCTGTGGACTCAGAGACTGCTGGTCGTCCTAACCTGTGTGTGGCAGTTCTGCTTCTGTGCCTGGGGGCATGCTGTCTCCTAGGCCTGCTTCCCCTTGAGGCTGCAGGGCGCCAGACGTGGCTCTGCTCCTGGGTTCCCAGAGCTGGGGATCTTTGCCACTCTCCGCCTCCTGTGCTTGTACTTAGGGGGTGGTCAGCAGACTTTCTCCACTCTCTCTCCTCCTCCCCAGTGTCTTTGTCCTCTGCCGGGGCTGCTGTTGGCCTCGTCTGAAGTGGACAGGTTACCGAGGCTGTGTGGTCCCTGCCCTTCTCTTCACGTGCTCCTTCCGTTCCGCCCTCTGTTGTTTGGCCGGAGCTTTTTGGGCCTTCTTTCGTTTGCCCACCATGCTCCAGCCTTCCTCCCCCTCGGCTCTTCCCTCATCCATGGACCTCCTCCTTTTCCTATGGTGGGTCCTGGAGGGCCTGCAAGGGTGTGGGGGCCCTCAGGGTGGCTGCACCTTCTCCTCTGCTGGTGTCTTCCGTTGCTTTCGGCACCGCCTCAGCAGGGGTGGCGGGTATATCCGATCCTGCCGGGGCCCTTCCAGTGCCAGCACCTCCCCTGATCGCCTGTGCATAGGTGCCAGCATGTTTCGGACAGGCCCTGTACAGGTGGTTGGTGTCTCCGCGGAGATTGCTGGACTTGGCCTGCGTACAGTCCTTGGTGAGGTGGCCCTCCACCTTACAGTTTTTGCATATGAGAGCCCTGCACTGGGCTGTGACTTGCCCCGCCTTTCCACAGTTGAGGCACACCCTGGGCTGCCCGGCGTAGACCAAGTAGCCTCGGTTCCCTCCGATGGCGAAGACTGAGGGCGGGTGGATGACGCAGCCATTGGAGTCGACCTTCAGCTTCACCTTCACCTGCCGTTTGCTTGTCCAGACAAGCTCCTACACTCTCCACATACCAAGCGAGGAATGTAAGGACGTCGGCCACCGGCACATACGGATTGAACATGTGCACGGTGGCAGTACGTTGCTGCAAAGAGGGGCTGTGCTTGCAGCAGCAACAGCGGCGCCTCTCTCCACTTCTGGAACAGCTGGAGCAACTTCTGCCACCCTGCGGGTTGTCGGAAGGTGACGTCGAAGAACCCAGCAAAGTCCTGGACACAGTGGATGTCGTCAATGGTAAATCCACAGCAGTCCATCAGGACCTTCTGCATGAAGGTCACTCTCGTGAATCCGTTGCCCTCGCTCTGGCGTCGCACTGTCAGCCGGACAGTGTTCTTGATGCCCAGGCCTCAGGCCGATGCGCTGTTGTCTTCAGCCATCCTGTTCACCGCTGTCGTCACTGGAAAGGGGTGTTAGATTGGGAGCCAATCAGCATTAGGATCCACCCCTGCATCAGCGCAAAACCTTCTCCGCCTTCCGATCTGATTAATAAGAACAGATTTTTTTTATTAAACAAAATATACTTTATTCCAAAATAAAATTATATACAATAACCTTTCAAAGACTTTTTATTCTTTACTGTTGGTACTATTACTGTCTTTACATTTTCACAGTTCTAATGTTTTGCCACCCATGTGGCACTTTATTCTTGCATATTTACCTTCAGGGGGTATACCCCCAACCCTTCACACCTCAACTCCCATGGGAGAAGGACCCTAGACTGTGGTCCTTCCCCACTGGGCCCTTGCGATGGCTTCACCAGGTTTCAGTGCTTCCCTCAGCGCGTACTCCTGCAGCCGAGAATGTGCCAGTTGACAGCATTCCCCCACGGACATCTCCCTGTGCTGCTAGACCATCCAGTTTCGGGCTGACCAAAGAGCATCCTTCACCGAGTTGATGATCTGCCAGCAGCACCGGAATTTGGTATCCGTGTGCATCCCGGGGAACAGCCCGTAGATCAGAGAGTCCTCTGTTATGCAGCTGCTGGGGATGAATCTTGACACTGTCCCTTCCATCCTCCTCCACACCTTCTCCATGAACCCACAGTGCACAAAGAGGTGGGTCACTGACGACTCCTCACTGCAGTCCTCCCGTAGGCAGCGGGATGTGGAGACGAAATTCCAGGCATACAGGAGGGATTGGACTGGGAGGGCCCCTCTCACCGCCAGCCAGGTGAGGTCTTGGTGCCTGTTGGTGAGGTCTGGCGATGAGACATTTTGCCAGATGAACTGGACGGTCTGCTCAGGGAACCAACCCACTGTGTCCATCACGTCCTTCTCCTGCAGTGCCTGCAGGACCTTACGTGCTGACCACTACCTGATGGCCCTGTGGTCAAAGGCGTTGACCTGGAAGAACCTGGAAGGCAGCAATGACCAGCTGACTGGGGCATTGTGCGGGTGGGGACAGACCCATCCTTCGTAGCCAGGGCGACAGAGTAGAACCTGAGCACATAGTGGTACAGGTTTCCCCTGCAATCCGAAGGTAGAGCATTCCTTCGAAACCATTTGTAATCCAAAATGTAGTAAATCGAAGAAGCAGTTATCATTAATTTATATGGGAACATTTTTTGAGTGTTTCCAGACCCAAAAAAAAACCTACCAAATCAAAGCAAATAACACATAAAATCTAAAATAACACTAACATATCGTAAAAGCAGGAATTATATGATAAATATACACCCTATATAAAGTAGAAATATTGTAGGTTCGGTGTAGTTTCACTTATCAAACTCAGGAAAACAGCGAGCCAAAATCGATTTGGAGAAAAGGAAATCGGCACATACACACGTAATTACGTGTGTTATATATTCTGAGTTAGGCAAGGGCTTTTATAACAAACAACACGTTTATTAAACACTGAAAACAAACCCCCCAAAAGTAAACAAACACTAACGTAACTGGAAATCAGCTGCTGTGCGGCAGCTTAAACAGTTCTTAAAAGTAGTATTGCTAAAAGTTCAAAAATGCTCACAGTCCATTTTAAAAGGAGTGACTTTATAAGACTATTTAAATTCTTTCACGTCGTTTTGCTTCGATCCCCGACGTCGAACTTCCCATGAAGAATTTACGAAATGAAACGGCTTAAAGGCACTGACCTTTCCTTTATCACACTGTCCTCAATCTTCTGCTATCCAGCAGAGATTAACACGAGGACAGTCAACGAATTTCTTTTGAATAAGGATTAAACAAGGTCGAACCTGTTTCACCGTCGTAAATCGATTCTCCTCGATCTTTAACTCCCGAACTCCGATCTTCACTCTCCACTGATTCTCAAACTAGCAGTATTGTAAAGATCCTGCTGGCAATGACCTTTTAAACTTTAGGCATTAGATAAAACTTCATCTTTCAACTAAACTGCGTCATCGCATTAAATCACACAGTGGCATGAAGTCAACTTGGCAAATCCAGCCACGAACTGCCCCTCCTCACAGGGTGGGGTCTTCCTTTTATAACCTGTAAAAAAAAAACCTGTCACCTGATCTGTACTGGCGGGAAAATGACATCAGTCCACCATCACAAGACCATTACCTCAAGTCCAGTATAGCTTCAACCGCAGTCACGTGACAAGGGTACCACTGTCATGTCACAAATTCGTAACACGTGCATGCGCAAACAACTGCCCGCACAAGGTTTCACAGTCATTGTAGTCTTTATCAGGTTAAACAGTATATAGCTGGTGTCTTTTTTCGTGAAAGTGAAAATTCTCTTTGGTTAGCGAAAACAGGTACTAATGTAAGTCTTTTGTAACAGCGAGTTATCCTAAAGTGAGCATTTGAAAAGTAGGGGCCACCTGTACTTGGTGCCCACATACCTGGGATCCACATACAACCTGATGCAGCCACACACGAAGCTGGCCATCAGGGTGAGGGCGACATTGGGAACGTTTTTGCCCCCATTGTCCAGGGACTTGTGCCATGGTGGCCCATCTGACCCGCTTCATCTTGGATCCCCAGACAAATCTGAAGATGGCTCGGGTAATTTCCGAGCTGAAGGAGCAGGGGACTGGCCACACCTGCGCCAAGTACAGCAGCCCTGAGAGCACCTCACACCTGATGACCAGGTGATTGCCCGTTATCGAAAGGGAGCGCCCTCCCCACAGCCCCAGTTTCTGTTTGACCTTGGCAATCTGCTCCTGCCAGTTCCTATTGCATGCCTCGGCCCCTCCTAACCAGATCCCCAATAACTTCACGTGATTAGACTTGATTGTGAAGGGGACACTGGATCAGTCGGGCCAGTTGCCAAAGAGTATGGCTTTGCTCTGTGCGGTTGACCCTGGCCCCAACGCCAGCTCAAGCTATTTGCAGATACTAATCAGCCTGCGAACCAACCTCGGATCAAAGCAGAAGACGGTGATGTCGTCCATGTACAGGGAGGTTTTGACGTGTCCCTCCACTGCCTGGCAGCGTCACCCCTCTTATGCCCTCATCCCTCCTGATGGCTTCGGCAAGGGGTTCTATGCAGCACATGAACAAGACGGGGAGAGAGGGCAGCCCTGCCTGACTGTAGACCTGATGGAGAAGCTGTCTGTTTCCCACCATGTATACATATCTTCATTGTTATATATGAAATGGAATACCAAATTGCAAATGTATACAGGTTTCCCCCCGTTATTCGAAGGTAGAGCGTTGCAATAAAATGGTTCGTAAGCCGGAATGTCATAAAGTGAAGAAGCAATTACCATTTATTTATATGGGAAAAATTTTTGAGTGTTCACAGACCCAAAAAATAACCTACCAAATCATGCCAAATAACACATGAAACCTAAAATAACAGTAATGTATAGTACAAGCAGGAATGTTATGATAAATACAGAGCCTATATAAAGTAGAAATATTTTTCTGCAATAGAATAGATAGAAGATAGAATAGTACAGCACAATACAGGCCCTTCAGCCCACAATGTTCTGCCAACCCTCAAACCCTGCCTCCCATATAACCCCCCATCTCAATTTCCTCCATATACCTGTCTAGTAGTTTCTTAAACTTCACTAGTGTATCTGCCTCCACCACTGACTCAGGCAGTGCATTCCACGCACCAACTACTCTGAGTGAAAAACCTTCCTCTAATATCCCCCTTGAACTTCCCATCCCTTACCTTAAAGACGTCCTCTTGTAGTCGTGCCCTGGGGAAGAGGCACTGGCTGTCCACTCTATCTATTCCTCTTAACATCTTGTACACGTCTATCATGTCTCCTCTCATCCTCCTTCTCTCCAAAGAGTAAAGCCCTAGCTCCCTTAATCTCTGATCATAATCCATACTCTCTAAACCAGGCAGCATCCTGGTAAATCTCCTCTGTACCCTTTCCAATGCTTCCACATCCTTCCTATAGTGAGGCAACCAGAACTGGACACAGTACTCCAAGTGTGGCCTAACCAGAGTTTTTTAGAGCTGTATCATTACATCGTGTCTCTTAAACACTATCCCATAACTTATGAAAGCTAACACCCCATAAGCTTTCTTAACTACCCTATCTACCTGTGAGGCAACTTTCAGGGATCTGTGGACATGTATCCGCAGATCCCTCTGCCTTGGAGTTTGTCCTTCCAAAGTGTACCACCACACACTTCTCTGGGTTGAACTCCATCTGCCACTTCTCAGCCCACTTCTGCATTCTATCAATGTCTCTCTGCAATCTTTGACAATCCTCCGCACTATCTACAACACCACCAACCTTTGTGTCATCTGCAAGCTTGCCAACCCACCCTTCTACCCCCACATCCAGGTCGTTAATAAAAATCACAAAAGGTAGAGGTCCCAGAACAGATACTTGTGGGACACCAGTAGTCACAACCCTCCAATCTGAATGTACTCCCTCCACCACAACCCTCTGCCTTCTGCAGGCAAACCAATTCTGAATCCACCGGGCTAAACTTCCCTGGATCCCATGCCTTCTCTTTCTGAATAAGCCTACCGTGTGGAACCTTGTCAAATGCCTTACTAAAATCCATGTAGATCACATCCACTGCACTACCCTCATCTATATGCCTGGTCACCTCCTCAAAGAACTTTATCAGGCTTGTTAGACACGATCTGCCCTTCACAAAGCCATGCTGACTGTCCCTGATCAGACCATGATTCTCTAAATGCCCATAGATCCTATCTCTTAAGAATCTTTTCCAACAGCTTTCCCACCACAGACGTAAGGCTCACTGGTCTATAATTACCTGGACTATCCCTACTACCTTTTTTGAACATTCACCTCCCTCCAATTCTCCGGTACTATTCCCGTGTACAACGAGGACATAAAGGTCCTAGCCAGAGGCTCAGCAGTCTCTTCCCTCGCCTCATGGAGCAGCCTGGGGAATATTCCATCAGGCCCCGGGGACTTAACCGTCCTAATGTATATTAACAGCTCCAACACCTCCTCTCCCTTAACATCAACATGCTCCAGAACATCAACCTCAGTCATATTGTTCTCACCGTCATATTGTCCTCCCTCTGATTGGTCAATACCGAAGAGAAGTATTCATTGAGGACCTCGCTCACTTCCACAGCCTCCAGGCACATCTTCCTACTTTTATTTCTAATCGGTCCTACCTTCACTCCTGTCATCCTTTTGTTCTTTACATAATTGAAGAATGCCTTCAGGTTTTCCTTTACCCTACTCGCCAAGGCCTTCTCATGCCCCCTTCTTGCTCTTCTCAGCCACTTAAGCTTTCTTGCTACCCTATATTCCTCAATAGACCCATCTGATCCTTGCTTCCTAAACCTCATGTATGCTGCCACCTGACTAGATTTTCCACCTCACTTGTCACCCTTGGTTCCTTCACCCTACCATTCTTTATCTTCCTCACCGGGACAAATTTATCCTTAGCATCTTGCAAGAGATCCTTAAACATCGACCACATGTCCATAGTACATTTCCCTGCAAAAAATCATCCCAATTCACACCCGCAAGTTCTAGCTTTATAGCCTCATAATTTGCCCTTCCCCAATTAAAAGTTTTCCTATCCTCTCTGATTCTATCCTTTTCCATGATAATGCTAAATGCCAAGGAGCGGTGATCACTGTCCTCCAGATGCTCACCCACTGACAGATCTGTGACCTGACCCGGTTCATTACCTAATACTAGATCTAGTATGGCATTCCCCCTAGTTGGCCTGTCAACATACTGTGACAGGAATCCATCCTGGACACACTTAAGAAACTCTGCCTCATCTAAACCCTTGGAACTAATCAAGTGCCAATCAATATTAAGGAAGTTAAAGTCACCCATGATAACAACCCTGTTATTTTTGCACCTTTCCGAAATCTGCCTCCCAATCTGCTCCTCGGTATCTCGGCTGGTACCAGGGGGCCTATAGAATACCCCCAGTAGAGTAACTCTTCCTGACTTCCACCCATACTGACTGAAAAGAGGATCCTGCTACATTGCCCACCCTTTCTGTAGCTGTGATAATATCCCTGACCAGTAATGCCACCCCTCCTCCCCTTCCCCCCCCCCCCATCCCTTTTAAAGCACTGAAATCCAGGAATATTGAGAATCCATTCCTGCTCTGGTGTCAGCCTAATCTCTGTAATGGCCACTACATTATAATTCTATGTATGTATCCAAGCTCTCAGTTCATCACCTTTGTTCCTGGTGTTTCTTACATTGAAGTACACACACTTTAGCCCTTCTACCTTACTACTTTTACACCCTTTATTCTGCTTTTCTTTCCTCAAAGCCTCTCTATGTTAGATCTGGCTTTATTCCATGCACTTCTTTCACTGCTCTATCGCTACCAAAAAGAACCACCTCACACTTATGTGGGTTGAACTCCATCTGCCACTTCTCTGCCCAGTTTTGGATCCTATCAATGTCCCGCTGTAACCGCTGACAGCTCTCCACACTATCCACAACACCCCTAACCGTTGTGTCATCAGCAAATTTACTCACCCATCACTCCACTTCCTTATCCAGGTTAATTACAAAAATTACCAAGACTAGAGGTCCCAGACTAAATCCTTGAGGCACACCACTGGTGACCAACCTCCATGCAGAATATGACCCATCTACAACCACTGTTTGCCTTTTCTGGTCATGCCAGTTCTGATTCCAGAAAACAGTGTCCCCTTGAATCCCATGCCTCCTTACTTTCTCAATAAGCCTTGCATGGGGTACCTTAACAAATACCTTGCTGAAATCCATATACACTACATCTATGGCTCTACCCTCATCAAATTGTTTAGTCACATCCTCAGAAAATTCGACCACGCTCGTAAGGCATGACCTGCCTTTGACAAAGTCATACTCACTATCCCTAATCATGTTATGTTTCTCCAAATGTTCATAAATAAATCCTGCCTCTCAGGATCTTCTCCATCAACTTACCGACCACTGGAGTAAGATTTGCTCATCTATAATTTCCTGGGCTATCCCTACTCCCTTTTTTTTAATACTTCATTTTCAAAATTTTCAAAAAACTACAATATCAACAAGAACATATAAGCTCAGTTGTGTGAAAATAAAATGAGCAACAAAAAGGACAACATTAGAGGGATGCCTGTTGTACAGAGTGCTCAAAAGTGCTGAACATTAAGTCTCAGATGAGGGCCATGAAAGATTAGCTGGGGGGGTGGAATTGTTCATCTGCCCCCAGCCTCGTTTAGGTAGGCAAGAAATAGATCCCAGATAGATGAAAAATTTTTAATTGGATTGGTTCTCATGAACCTGAGTCTCTCCATCTGTGTGACTGAGATCATGTCAGCCATCTATCTCCAGAAAGAAGGGGGAGAGGGTGATTTCCATTCCCTCAGGATAAGTCTTTTAGCGACAGTCATCCCTAGCATCATAGACTGTTTTATGGCTGTAGGGAAGCATAGAGTGGATTGAGATGGCGAGACCAGGTTCCAAGGGGAAGGATCTTTTATAGGCCTCTGAGTACCAGTCAAATATTTTGGACCAAAATCCAGTCAGTGAAGGGCAAAACCAAAAGGTGTATGACAACGTACCCTCCATCCCTTGATGTATATCACACATTGGCGAGACAAAAGGGTAAATCTTGAGAAAAATGGGGAGATTTTGACAAAGGTAGAGAAACCTAGGAAGGGAAACCATTTTAATTGAACTTAATTGAAAATACGGCCAATCATGGACACAGTTTTGAGATAAACTCTGCAGAGTTTAATTTATATATTAGTTTAGGATCTTTGGTTATTGTCAAGCTAAGTTAGGTAAGGTGATCTTTAACTACCGTAAATTCCGGACTACAGAGCGCACCTGATTAAAAGCCGCACGCTCTAATTTTAGAAAGAAAATCAATTTTGTACTTGTACAGGCCGCACCAGATTTTAAGCCGCAGGTGTCCCACGTTGTAATATGAGATATTTACACAGAAAGATATTACACGTGAGGATTTTTTAACTTTTAATTAAATCCGTATGGTAACATAAACAAATACATATTGCAAATGCTTTTTTTCGAACAGTGCCTGTAACACAGCTACTTTTAAATATACATACGTATCGGTAACACACAAATTATGTTGCGTATACTTTTTACACTTTTTAACAGTGCACAGACAACATTCCAATATCTCCTAACGACTAGTAAAAAAAATATATATATTGCAGCCTACCAGGAAAAGTTATTGGTCGCCTTCTTCATCTTCCTCCTGCGCACTAAAACCATCAAAGTCCTCTTCTTCAGTGTCCGAATTGAACAACCTCAGGATCTCGTCACTCACTTCAATCTCTTCATTGTCGCTCTCACTTGAGCGCACACGGTCCTCTTCATCACGCAGCAGTCCAGCCTTTCGAAACCTGTTGGTGATGGTGGATGTTGTGACACGGCTCCACGCATTTAGGATCCACTGGCAGACTTGAGTTAAAGATGCTCTTCGCATGCGGCCTATTTTGGTAAAGGATTTCTCGCCGCTCGTCATCCAAGCCTCCCACTCAACGTGCAGCGCCACTTTAAGTGCCCGGTTCATGCTGATGTCCAGTGGCTGCAAATACTTCGTGGTGCCGCCAGGAATCACAGCTGGAATTGAGTTTGTACTCTTGATGGCAGCTTTCACTGAATCTGTTATATGGGCCCTCATGCTGTCCATAACGAGCAATGCTTTTTTTCTGTGAAAAAATCCCCCTGGTCGCTTGGCGTAGCACTCTCTCAGCCAATCCTTCATTAGACTCTCCATCATCCAACCTTTCTTATTGGCTTTCACCATGATTTCTTTTGGGAATTTTTCCTCAGCTCAGCCGCTTAAAAATCACCATCGGTGGAAGCTTTAGTCCGGATGCTGTGCAGCTCAGAACACAAGTAAAATGCGTTCTCTCATGGCCACTTGTTTTCAGTGTGATGGACGAGTCACCTTTTTTATTAACAGTCCGAGTGAGAGGCAGGTCAAACGTCAAAGGTACTTCATCCATATTTATGATATTATCTGGCCCAATGGAATTTTCCGCTATCTTTGTTTGAGTGAATGTGTGGAAGTTAGCAAGTTTTTCCTCGTGGTCGGGAGGGAGCTGCTGACACAAGAGTCGTGCGTACCCTGACAGACAGGCCTTTTCGTCTCATAAATCTAAAACACCACGATGGCCCACCTCTAAAATCTTCGATTTTCATTTTGGTGGCGATTGCTTTAGCCTTCAGTCTAATCTGCACGGTGGAAACACCGCGGCCGCCTGCTCTCTGTGTGTTAACCCAGTCTTCAAGAAAGTTTTCAAGTTCGGGCCATCTGCTATGATTACCTCTGAAAGCTTTTGGCGTCTTTTTGCATTGACTCAGTTCTTCACGCTGGCGTCTCCACCGTCTCACCATCGATTCATTTATGCCAAGATTATGTGCAGCAGCTCGATTTCCTTCTTCAACCGCCAGATTGATCGCCTTTAACTTAAAAGCTGCATCATATGCTTTTCTTCGAGTGTTTTCCATGTTGATGAGGGTGAGTACAAATGACTGATTTACAATAATTTAATTGTGAAAGTGCGCTTGATTTATCGTACAATTTCATTGGACCTCTGTGAACTACTCATCAATTTTATTGGTCTACTGTTACGAGGCAAAATGTTTTTGGCAGCACGAAAAAAAACATGCATTAGCCGCACCGTAGTATAGGCCACAGTGTTGCCGCAGTGTTCAAAGCGTGGGAAAAAAGTAGCGGCTTATAGTCTGGAATTTACGGTACTTTAAACAGGACATTTTCCAGATAACCCGGTGTGTAGACGTCAAAGAGGGGCATGAAGTCACTTTTTGTCCATTTGATTGAGTATCCCGATAGTCTGCCAAAGGAGGTGATTAAATCTAGAAGAAGGGGGACTGACTTTTCTAAATTTTCTAAGTACAGTATCACATCGTTGGTATATAAACTATTAAGTGTTTCAATACCTCCCACTTTCAACCCACAATATTTGAGTGACTTATTATTTTTAAGGTGAGGGGCTCTACCACAATGGCAACCACAACCCTGCTGAACTGAACGGTGTAGGGGAAACATAGTTAAATTGTCGCCATTGGTTATGGTAGAACACATTGTGCTGGCGTATTGATGCACTCTCAATTACTCCAAAATACTGGAAATAGAGTAAATACTGAAAGGTTTTTATTAAGAGTAAAAAGGATCCACGTCCATGCTGTATGTCTGTCCTGGACTGTGGGAGGAGCAGTGACACAATCGCTATTTAGGGGTCTGTGGGAGGAGCCACAGGAGCAGTCAGCAGAGGGGTGTGTCCAGATAAATAACCCAGTTACAACCTGTATACATGGTTTACCACATTCACCCCTCCTTTTTAAAAAAAAGAGAGTCCCGCAGGATGTATATTTGCAGGTCAAGTCTATCAGGCGGTCGAGTCCATCACTGCAATCTACGTAGCACCGATGGTGACAGTGGTTGTGCTGGCTCCGGCCTGACTTGAGGTGCCAGCACGTTAGGCATCAGTAATCCCTCGTGCATGTATGTCACGCCCGGTATGGGAGTGTCGTGTGGTGTCTGTGTAGGGCTTGGAGTGCATGGTGTCTTGTGGGTATATGTATCGGTGGGTACGGGGTTAATAGTCACCATGGAGTGTTCAGGGTAGGGGCCCGGTGCTCCTGCAGGTGCCAGGTCATGGATAGAGACTGTGTCCTCCTGCCCATCAGGTAAAACCATGTAGGCATACTGGGGGTTCGCATGAAATAGGTGAACCCTCTCGACCATCGGGGAGTATTTATTGCTCCTCGCATGTTTCTGGAGCAGCACTGGCCCCGGGGACATTAGCCTTGTCGGTAGGGTGGTCCCGGTGGTTGACTTCCTGGGAAAAGAAAAGAGTCGCTCATGAGGGGTGGCATTAGTAGACGTGCATAACAGGAAGCGGATGGAGTGGAGTGCCTTGGGAGGGATCTCCTGTCAGCAAGAGACCGGCAGTCCCTTTGACCTGAGGGCTAAGAGTGTGGCCTTCCACACCGTGGCATTCTCCTTCTGCAACTGTCGATTCCCCCGGGGATTATAGCTCGTGGTCCTAGCCAGCAGGTATTGGCGCAGCTCATCATCATCACTCATAAACAAGGACCCTCTGTCACTGTGGATATAGCGTGGGTATCCGAACAGAGTGAAAAGCTTGCACAGGGCTTTTATGACTGACGTGGTAGTGGTATCGGGGCAGGGGATGGCGAAGGGGAACCGCAAGTACTCGTCGATTATGTTAAGAAAGCACACATTGCGGTTGGTGGAGGGAAGGGGGCCCTTAACTTCGACAGTCAGTCACTCAAAGGGACGGGTGGCCTTGATTAGTTGTGCCTTTTCAGGTCGGTAGAAGTGCAGTTTGCACTCAGCTGAGAGGGGAAGGGTCTTGTCTGCGTAGTTAGGGACGCATTGGGCGTAATACGAAAAGAAGCCCAGGCACCTTTTGAGGGTGTTGGGAAGGGGGAGTTCCAGCAGGGGGCACTTACGGTCGGGGGTCAGGGCCAATGACTCCGTTCTCCATGACACAACCAAGGATAGCAAGTCAGGTGGTTCCAAACACACACTTGTCCTTGTTATAGGTAAGATTGAAAGCTTTGGCTGCTTGGAAAAATTTTCAGATGTTGTTGTCATGATCCTGCCGGTTGTAACCGCAGATGGTGATGTTATCCAGATATGGGAACGTGGCCTTCCGGTCCATTTCCCTCTGGAAGACATTCACACCATTCGTGATACTGAAGGGGATGTGCAGGAAATGATAAAGCCTGTCGTCTACCTCGAAGACAGTGTAAGGGCGGTCCTCCGGTCGGATGGGGAACTGATGGTAAACGGATTTTAGGTCTATGGTGGAGTACACCTTGTACTGTGCTATCTGATTGACCATATCCGCAATGTGGGGTAGAGGGTACGCGTCAAGCTGCGTGAACCTACTGATGGTCTGGCTATAGTCACGACCATCCTATTTTTTTGCCCGTTCCAAACAACGACCACCTGGGCCCTCCAAGGACTTGTGCTTACCTCAATGATCCCTTCCCTGAGCAGCCGCTGCACCTCCGACTGAATGAAGGCCCTGTCCCCTGCGCTGTACCTCCTGCTTTTAGTTGCCACAGGTTTACAGTCGGGAGTCAGGTTGGCGAACAGCAGTGGGGGAGGGATCTTGAGGGTGGTGAGGCCGCAAGTGGTATCCATAGAGCGGCTGTTGGCATGGTGTTGGGTGGGACGTGCAGGTTGGTGTGTGGGGGTGATCAGTGGTGGGGTATGTGATGTATTCCTACAGAACTGAGGAATTCCAACAGTGATTGGTGGGAGGGGCCCGTCATACTCCATTGTCACGCTTTTCAGGTGGCTCTGGAAGTCAAGCCCCAATAGCACAGGGGCACACAGTTGAGGCATGACCAGTAATGTAAAGTCTCGATATTCTGTGCCCTGCACCACCAGTGTTGCTACACAACCCCAACCCCACCGGATGTCTGTTACTTGCGACCCAGAAGCCAGGGCAACCCTCTGGCTTACCGGCCATGTCACAAGTCCGCAACGCTGCATCGTGTCCGGGTGGATAAAGCTCTCCATGCTGCCCATGTCAAACAGGCAGCTTGTCCTGCGCTCCTCCACCAGGATGTCCGTCATTGACCTTGCAAGCTGGTGGGGAGCGCTTTGGTCAAGGGTCATGGAGGCCAGAGTTGAATCGCTGTCTTGGTCCAGTGCGGTGGGGTGCCTGGTAAGCACCCGTAGATCATAGGCAATGTGAGGTGGCACTGAGCAAGATGGCCACCCCTATGCCTCGCACATGGTGGCGGCGTGCAGGCAAGGTGGCGACCTCCATGCCTCGCACGCGGTGCTGCTCGATCCCACTCACGGTTTGGACTTACAGGCCTTGGCGAAGTGGCCCTTCTTTTCACAGCTGGAGCAGGTAGCTTCTCAGGCCGGGCAGCGTTTCCAGGGGTGCTTCTCGAGTCCACAGAAGTAACACTTTGTGGACTCGCAACTGGCAGTGGCCGTGGTCGATACGCCGGCAGGTTGCGGGGTCTGCGGCGTCCACGAGGCCATCGGGAGATCGCATGCCTGAAGAGCATTGGAGTTGTGCAGAGTGGCCTCCAGCATGTTGGCCAGCTCAGTCGTCGAACGTAAGATAAGATCAGCATGTTCCAGCAGCCACTGGCGCACATACACTGACCTGGTCCCTGTGACGAGGGCGTCTCTTACTAGGACCGCCGCATGCTGTTCTGCCATCAGACCCCGGCAATCGCAGGCTCGTACGAGTGTCTGTAGAACCCGGAGAAACTCAGCGCTCGACTCCGTCACTAAGCAATGTTGTGCATAGACAGTGTTTACTGGCCGCAATATTGTCTTCTGAGGACGCTCATCGCGCCATCATAACTCGGCTGGTCTCTAATCATCGAGTAGACCTGTGGACTGACCCTGGAGAGGAGAACTCTGCACCTCGCGGTGGACTTGGTCACTTCAATCTCCTGCAGGTATGATTCGAAGCGAGCTAGCCAGAGTTCGAAAGCGTTTCCAGCCTCAGGTGTTTGCAGGTCGAGGTCTAACTTGTTGGGTCTCAGGATGTGTTCCATGCCTTAAAATTACTGTTAATAAAATTGATGCACTGTCAATTACTCCAAAAGACTGGAAGTAGAGTAAATACTGAAAGGTTTTTATTAACAGTAAAAGGGATCCACGTCCATGCTGTATGTCTGTCTTGGACTGTGGGAGGAGCAGTGACACAATTGCCTTTATTCAGGCATCTGTGGGAGGAGCCACAGGAGCAGTCAGCAGAGGCACGTCCAGAGTAGGAATGGAATTCGGTGGAGGATGAATGCGTGGCTGAGGGATTGGAGCAGGGGGCAGGGATTCAAATTGGGACCTCTTCTGGGGCAGGCGTGACCTGTTCAAGAAGGACGGGTTACACTTGAATCCTGAGAGGACCAATATCCTAGCGGGGAGGTTTGCTAGGGCTACAGGGCAGACTTTAAACTAGTAAGATGGGGGGGGGCGGGAATCAATTTGAGGAAACTATGGGAGAGGAGGTTAGTTCACCAGTAGAGCAAATAAGTAGACAGTGTGTGAGGGAGGAAAGGCAGGGATGAACTCAGCAGGCCGGGCAGCATCTGTTGAAAGGAGAAGTCAACATTTCAGGCCGAGATCCTTCATCAGGACTAAAGAAGGAGGGGGCAGGGGCCCTATAAAGAAGGTGGGGGGAGGGTGGAATGCGCCAGGTGAAAAACCAATCAGAGGAAAGATCAAGGGGTGGGGAGGGGAAGCAGGGAGGGAATAGGCAGGAGAAGTGAAGAAGGAATCTAAGGGGAAAGCACTATGGGTAGGTAGTAGAAGAAGGGAGAGTCATGAGAGAGGTGATAGGCAGCTAGAAGAGACAGAGTGAGGGTGGGATGGGGGAAGGGAGAGGGAGGGAATTACCGGAAGTTGGAGAATTCGATGTTCATACCAAGGGGCTGGAGACTACCCAGACGGTATATGAGATGTTGTTCCTCCTTATACTTCAATTCCCCATCAAGAAGGCCTCTAAGCCCTCTGCTACTTTCTGGACAATAGACCTCACCAGTTCCCCAACACCACCACAATCCTCAGGTTGGTGGAACTGGTACTCACACTTAATAACTTCTCTTCTGGCTCTTACCACTTTCTTCAGACCAAGGGTGTAGCTATGGCCACTCGCATGGGCCCCAGCTATGCCTGCCTCTTCGTGGGTTATGTGGAACAGTCTATGCTCCAAATCTATACTGGTACTGCTCCCCAACTTCTCCTTTGATACATTGACGACTACATTGGTGCTGCTTCCTACACCCATGCTGAGCTCATCAATTTCATCACCTTTGCCTCTAACTTTCACCCAGCCTTCAAATTCACTTGGTCCGTCTCGGACACTTCTCAATGATGCCCTCACCCGCATCTCCTCCATTTCACGCACTTTGGCCCTCACCCCATCGTCCCATCACCGCAACAGGGACTGTGTCCTCACCTTGTCCTCAACTATCATCCTACCAGCCTCCGGATCCAGCATATATCCTCCTCAACTTCTGCCACCTTCAACAGGACCCCACCACTAAGGACATCTTTCCCTCTCTACCCCTCTCTGCTTTTCGCAGGGATTGTTCCCTCCGTGACTATCTGGTCCACACGTCCCTCCCCATAGATTTCCCACCTGGCACTTATCCCTGCAAGAGTAAGTGCTACACCTACACCTCCTCTTTTACCACCATTCAGGGCCCCAAACAGTCCTTCCAGGTGAGGCAACACTTCACTTGTGAGTCTGTTGGGGTAATCTATTGCATCTGGTGCGACCTCCTCTACATCGGCGAGACCCTTCGCAGATTGGGGGACCACTTCGTTGAGCACCTACGCTCCGTCCGCCACAATAGACAGGATCTCCTAGTTACCACTCACTTCAACTCTGCTTCACGTTCCCATTCGGATATGTCCATACATGGCCTCCTCTATTGCCATGATGAGGCCAAACTTTGGTTGGAGGAACAACATCTCATATACCATCTGGGTAGTCTCCAGTCCCTTGGTATGAACATCGAATTCTCCAACTTACGGTAATTCCCTCCCTCTCCCTTCCCCCATCAAACCCTCACTCTGTCTCCTCCTCTAGCTGCCTATCACCCCTCTCTTCTACTACCTACCCATAGTGCTTTCCCCTTAGATTCCTTCTTTACCTCTCCTGCCTATCCCCTCCCTGCTTCCCGTCCCCCACCCCTTGATCTTTCCTCTGATTGGTTTTTCACCTGGCACATTCCACCCTCCCCCCACCTTCTTTATAGGGCCCCTGCCCCCTCCTTCTTTAGTCCTGATGAAGGATCTCAGCCCGAAACGTTAACTGCTCCTTTCAACAGATGCTGCCCGACCTGCTGAGTTCATCCAGTCTTTTTGTACGTCTTTTTTTTATTAGTTTTTTTTAATACATTTTCTACATCGCTACAGATAAAAAACCCAGGTCAAAATGAAGAACATTAATACAGTGCAAAAATAAACATACAATAATAATATAACACAAAAAAAGATAATTGAGAAAGCACCCAAATTGAAGACATGTAAAATTAGTATCCTCCCCAAGCCCCGCAACAAAAAAAGAACTCCAGACCAACCACAACACAATATAGAGAATATAAATCAGGACATTCAAACCCCCAAAACTGTACATACACTTAGCAACAGAAGATATTAATGCCTACTACCAAAAAAAAGGAGCTGAAAGCAAGGGACCGGAAAAAAACCTTAGTTAAGAGGAAGGTTATGAAAGTACTTAATAAAAGGTCCCCAGACCTTATGGAACTTTATATCCGAATTAAGAACTGAATAATGAATTTTTTTCAAGGTCTAAGCAGGACATAATATCGTTAAGCCATTGAGCATGCGTGGGCGGGGCAACATTTCTCCATCTAAGGAGGATTAAACGTCTAGCCAGGAGAGAAGCAAAAGATAATATTCAACACCTAGTCGAACTCAGACGTAAATCTGTCTCACCCAAAAAAACACTTTAGCTTTAAAATCAGATGAAAGTGAAGGAATATTCAGATTATTTAAAAAATGATCAACAGAGATATTCTCATTCAGAGATTCAGAGGAATAAAGTCGAGAATAAAAATTTTTAAATGCGTCATTGATTTCTAAGTGATCCGAAGTAAAGTCTCCATTCTCCTTCCGGATCTTTGTAATATGTTGTTTGGCTTTGGAACGCCTTAGCTGATTGGCTAGAAATTTACCAGATTTGTCACCATGAATATAAAAGTGACTCTTCTTTCAAGAAGTTGGCGTTTGACAGGTTGAGTAGACAGAAGATTAAATTTAGTTTGAAGTTCTACACACTTCTGTTTCCATCTTTTTATTATCATTATTAATAACAACAAAATAAAATTGATACATAGATAATGGGATTACAAACATACATTTTCAACTAACTATAAAAGATTACAAGAACAATGATTACAGTATAAATGAGTATTCTCACATCATAAATGATACAATATACAAATAGACAAGGCAAACCTAGGTGTATCATAATAAAGAATAAAAAGAAAAAGGAAAAAAAATCATTATGCAAAAAAAACTAATCTAAAAATCTAACAACTAATAGAAGAAAAAAAAGAAAAAAGAGAGGAAAAAAAGAGCCGTTTATAGTATCTCACAAAAATACAAAATCATCACTGTCGTCAACTCCGATCCTCTTGACATATATGAAATCAAAACTGGAAAATTAAATAGGCCTGGAACAGGATCCTATTACATCATATGAAAATATTGAATAAATGGTCTCCATATCTTTTCAAATTTAGTAGGTGTCAAATACACCACTTCTAATTTTTTCTAAATTTAAACATAACATAGTTTGAGAAAACCAATGAAATACAGTAGGAGGATTAATTTCTTTCTTTTTCAATTTTTTTTATTGATTTTCATATATACATATAAAAAAAACGTAACATAATAATGAGTAAATTATGAATACAATAGACTTAAAGTCACATTGATAATAAGATAACAATATCCTAATAAACATCAGCAGAAAAAAAATACCTTAATCAATCAAGTCCATATAATTATATATGAAAAAAAACAAAAATAACCATTAAAAGAAGAAAAAATTTGAAAATATGTGAAAAAAGTATATATTAAGAAAAATAAAACACTAAACTAAACTAACATGGGCAATAGTAATAGCTTACAAGTATATGATAGTGTCAAAAAAACTCCAGAACTCCATACCTGAACATGAATAAGCAGAAAGAAGGTCTGGAAAAGGCCAAATTAATTCATATGAAAATGTCGAATAAACGGTCTCCAAGTTTCTTCAAATTTAATTGATGAGTCAAAAATAGTGCTTCTAATTTTTTCCAGGCTCATAAGAAATAGTTTGAGAAAGCCACTGAAACGTGGTAGGAGGATTTACTTCTTTCCAATTTTGTAATATAGATCTTCTGGCCATTAATGTTACAAAAGCAATCATTCGTCTGATTGAAGGGGAAAACTGATTACCATCTTCATTTGGTATGCCAAAAATTGCAGTAATAAAATGAGGTTGTAAATCTATATTCCAAATTGAGGAAATAGTAGTAAATATGTCCTTCCAATAGTTATGTAAAGTGGGACATGACCAAAACATATGGGTCAATGAGGCCACTTCTGAATGACATCTGTCACATTGAGGGTTAATATGAGAATAAAATCGAGCAAGTTTATCTTTAGACATATGAGCTCTATGTACAATTTTAAATTGTATTAAAGCATGTTTAGCACATATAGAAGAAGAATTAACCATTTGCAAAATTTTTTCCCATTTATCTGTTGATATATTATATCGAAGTTCTTTTTCCCATTCTTGTTTAATTCTAACTGATATTTCTGGTTGTATCTTCATAATCATATTATAAATAAAAGCTACTAATCCCTTCTGACAAGGGTTTAAGGTAAAAATCAAATCTGTAAAATCCACTAAAGTTGAATTAGGAAAAGATGGTAAAACTTTATGTAAGAAATTTCTAATTTGTAAATATCTGAAAAAATTAGATTTAGGTAATTCAAATTTGTTGGAAAGTTGGTCAAATGACATCAAAGTATCTTCAAAGAAAAGATCACGAAAACATTTTATACCTTTCCTTTTCCATATGTTAAAAGCTTGATCTGTCCAAGAGGGTTTGAAAAAGAAATTAAGTAAGATAGGGCTATCAAGAACAAAGTTTTTCAAAGTAAAAAACTTACGAAATTGAAACCAAATTCGTAATGTATGTTTAATAACAGGATTAGATATTTGTTTATTAAATTTAACTAAATCAGCAGGAAGACAAGAACCGAGAACAGAGAATAGAGAATATCCCTTTACCTCATTACATTCCAAATTTACCCACTGTGGGCACAATGGTGAATCCAAATCTAGTTTCCAATACATTAAATTACGAATATTATTTGCCCAATAATAAAATCTAAAGTTAGGTAAAGCTAAACCACCATCTTTTTTAGATTTTTGTAATTGCTTTTTACTTAACCTAGGGTTTTTATTTTGCCACACAAATGGGGAAATTTTTGAATCAATGTTATCAAAAAAAGACTTAGAAATAAAAATTGGTAAGGCTTGAAATAAGTATAAAAATTTCGGTAAAATCATCATTTTAATAGCATTAATCCGACCAATTAATGATAAAAATAAAGGAGACCATCTTGTAGTAAGTTGATGAATTTGATGAAGCATAGGTAAAAAATTCAGTCTAAATAAATCTTTATATTTCTTGGTAATTTTTATACCTAAATAGGTAAAGTTATCAGTAACAACTTTAAATGGTATCCTATCACTCAATAAAGTTTGTGCATTTAAAGGAAATAATTCACTCTTATCTAAATTTAGTTTATAACCAGAAAAAATACCAAATTGAACCAACAAGGATAAAATAGCGGAAATAGACCTATCAGGGTCAGAAATATATAACAGCAAATCATCAGCATAAAGTGATAATTTGTATAACTTCTCATTACGGGTAATACCAAAAATTTTAGGAGATTCACGAATAGCAATAGCTAAAGGTTCTAATGCAATATTAAGTAATAAAGGACTTAAGGGACAAGCTTTAATGTATCCAGCGAAGCTTAGAATTACGCTGAACGACAACAGTCAGCAAATTTTTAACACTCCGGAAGAAGCGAAGAAATTTGCTGAAGAATTTCGATCTTCTACTGCAACTTGAACTATGTGTTATGTGGAAGATTTTTCGGAGAGAGGATATCTTTCTATTTTAAGTTTTAACCTATGAAGCTGGGTTATAACTTCTTATTTTGATCTACGGGTCTGGTTTTTTTTACTATCATCATTGTTTATAGATGTTCCTTTTAATTTTTATAATATCTTCTTTTTTTTCTTTCTGTTTCGGTTATATATGTCTATATTTTGCAATAATGATTTACTTTTTTTTAAGATGTCGTTTCTTTTTCCCGTAAGATTCTGTTTTTTGTAAGCATTTATTTGTTTGCCTGTACTCAGAAATGGGACGAATGTTTTGGATTTTTGGTCTTTTTTTATATATATATTGCACTGTTTATTACATCCTTTTTTTTAAATCTTATTTTGTCTTTTAACAGATTGTTGAACTCACATTTGTATTTAGTAATATGGCTTTTTCAAAATGGCGTTTCTTCTTCCCATAAGTCTTTGCTTTTGAAACGTCATCTTTCTTGTATTTGAACACGGGATTTTTTTTTAAAGGTATATTACACTTTCAAATTTTGATGTTTATATTTTTTTTATTAATGATTGTTTGTTTTATTATATTAGTTTTTTTTTATTCTGATATATATTTTCTTTTTGCAACTCTATATCTTAATCTGGGTGTTATATAGTTTTCTTTTAATCTTTTTATAGAGCTGCCATCTTGAAATGGGGGTAATATTAGTATTAGGTTATGCGCCTGCCGCTTGGCTTTTTTTCGAAGGGAGGGGGAGGGATCTTTTTTCACGCTTTTGCTCTTTATTTTTTTGCTTTTATTTTATGGGCTGACTTTAAATTATTAATATTGTTGAGGTGTCATGTTCTCCGGTTGCTCCTGAATCAATTTTCCTCCTTCCTGAATTGTGGGTTATGTCTCTTTTTAACCTTTTATGATACACACAACTAATATTAGTATGATGGATAAATCTGTTAACTTTATCTCCTGGAATACTAATGGTTTAAATCATCCGATTAAACGTAAAAAAATATTTAAAGTATTCCATAGACTGAACGCTAATATCTTTGCACAGGAGACCCATATCAGGAGGGAGGATAATCAACATTTTTTTAGGTTCTGGAAGGGTCAACAATTTCACTCGAATTGCACCGCTAAAATTAGGGGTGTGTCTATTTTTATAGACCCTTCAATATCGTTTACACATCATGAAATTATTTCTGACCCACAGGGTAGATTTTTGTTGATAACTGGCTTACTTTTTAATCGGAAAGTTGTTCTAGTTAATATTTATGCTCCAAACTTTGACTGCCCTGAATTTTTTAAACGTTTATTTACTTCCCTTCCTAATCTAAATGAGTATATGTTGATAATGGGTGGAGATTTTAATTGTTGTTTGAATCCTTCGATGGATAGATCTAAACCTATTTGTACTCTTCCGAACAGATCAGCCCTACTTATTAATTCGTTTATGGTTGATTCGGGAATTACAGAAATATGGCGGTTTTTGAACCCTAAAGATAAAGAATTTTCATTTTTTTCACATGTATATCATAGCTATTCTAGAATTGACTATTTTCTTATTGATCATCGGTTATTAACGGATGTTATTGATTGTAAATATAATTCTATTACTATTTCGGATCATGCACCTTTGAAGTTATCTATTAAGATTTCGGACTATTCCAATAATATCAGATCTTGGAGGCTTAACGCTACTTTGCTTCAAGACCCAGAATTTATCACCTACATAAAACAGCAAATTGACTTGTTTTTCTCAACAAACTATACTGAAGAAATCGACAGAGGAATACTTTGGGACTCTTTTAAGGCTTTTATCCGTGGACAAATTATCTCATATTCTGTTGGTAAAAGAAAACAAAGATATTTAGATATTGCTTTATTAGTGGATAAAATCAAGGAAATTGATAAGATTTATTCCGTGACTCCTACCAAAGAACTTTATAAGAAGAGAGTTGAGCTTCAAATGGAACATAGTTTACTATTATCTTCTTCAATTGAAAATCAATTAATTAGGACCAGGGCTCAATTCTATATTCACAGTGATCGAACTGGCAAACTGTTAGCTAATCAATTAAAAGCTATTTCGACTAAGCGACAAATTATTAAAATTCGCAAACAAGACGGTAATTTAACTACTGATCATAAAGAAATTAATAATACTTTTCAAGATTTTTATAAATCTTTATATCAATCAGAATTTGATGGTGACCAGTCCATGATAGATAATTTCTAATATTCCTAAACTGATTGATGAAGACCATAGCCTGTTAGATGCTCCTATCTCTATGGTGGAAATAGGAGAGGCTATCTCATCAATGAACTCAGGGAAAGCTCCTGGTCCTGATGGTTATATAGTAGAATTTTTTAAAACTTTTTCTTCTTTGCTCTCTCCTTGGTTATGTGAAATTTTTAATGATGCGTTTGCTAAGAAGAGATTACCTCAATCTTTTTATGAAGCTAATATCTCTCTAATTCTTAAAAAAGATAAAGATCCTACTTTATGTACATCTTATCACCCTATATCACTATTAAATGTAGATTCTAAGATTCTTACAAAAATTTTAGCCATTAGATTAGAAAAAGTACTATCACAGATTATTTCAGAAGATCAAACTGGTTTTATGAGGAATCAGTATTCCTTTTTTAATGTTAGAAAATTGATTAATATAATTCATACTTCACCACCCACAATCCCAGAATGTGTTATTTCATTAGATGCTGAAAAAGCTTTTGATAGAGTTGAATGGATATATTTATTTAACACATTGAGAAATTTTAATTTTAGTCCTAACTTTATATCATGGATTAAATTAATATATTATAAACCTGTTGCTTCTGTTCTTACAAATAACTATAGATCCTCTTTATTTCAATTATCTCGTGGTACGAGACTAGGAGGATTAATTTCGTTCCAATTCAACAAAATAGGTCTTCTAGCCATTAGTGTAAGAAATGCAAACATTCGACAAGCGGAAGAAGATAAATGAAGTGAGTCCATCATTGGTAAACCGAAAATTGTGGTAATAGGATGGGGTTGTAAATCAATGTTCAATACCACAGAGATAATATCAAAAATATCTTTCCAATATTCTGGATGATGGGGTGGTAAATTGGATTAGTAAGTATGCTGATGATACTAAGGTAGGAGGTGTTGTGGATAATGAGGTGGATTTTCAAAGCTTGCAGGGAGATTTATGCCAGTTAGAAGAATGGGCTGAACGTTGGCAGATGGAGTTTAATGCTGAGAAGTGTGAGGTTCTACATTTTGGCAGGAATAATCCAAATAGAACATGCAGAGTAAATGGTAGGGCATTGAGGAATGCAGAGGAACAGAGAGATCTAGGAATAACTGTGCATAGTTCCCTGAAAGTGGAGTCTCATGTAGATAGGGTGGTGAAGAGGGCTTTTGGAACGCTGGCCTTTATAAATCAAAGCATTGAGTACAGAAGTTGGGATGTAATGCTAAAGTTGTACAAGGCATTGGTAAGGCCAAATTTGGAATATTGTGTGCAGTTCTGGTCACCGAATTATAGGAAAGATATCAATAAATTAGAGAGAGTGCAGAGACGATTTACTAGGATGTTACCTGGGTTTCAGCAATTAAGTTACAGAGAAAGGTTGAACAAGTTAGGTCTCTATTCATTGGAGCGTAGAAGGTTGAGGGGGGATTTGATCGAGGTATTTAAAATTTTGAGAGGGATAGATAGAGTTGACGTGAATAGGCTGTTTCCATTGAGAGTAGGGGAGATTCAAACGAGAGGACATGATTTGAGAGTTAGGGGGCAGAAGTTTAAGGGAAACACGGGGGGGGGGGTATTTCTTTACTCAGAGAGTGATAGCTGTGTGGAATGAGCTTCCTGTAGAAGTAGTAGAGGCCAGTTCAGTTGTGTCATTTAAGGTAAAATTGGATAGGTATATGGACAGGAAAGGAGTGGAGGGTTATGGGCTGAGTGCGGGTAGGTGGGACTAGGTGAGATTAAGGGTTCGGCACGGACTAGGAGGGCCAAGATGGCCTGTTTCCCGTGCTGTGATTGTTATATGGTTATAATATTTTTTCAAAAGCGGACACGACCAGAACATATGAGTTAAAGACGCTATTTCAGATTGACATTTGTCACAAATAGGATTTATATACGAATAAAAATGAGCCCATTTATCCTTGGACATATGAGCCCTATGTACGATCTTAAACTGTATTAGTGAATGTTTGGCACATATAGATGATGTATTAATTAATTGAAAAATTTTATCCCAATTCTCAATAGGAATAATAAGGTTAAGCTCTCTTTCCTAATCATTTTTTGTCTTATAAAGGGGATCTGAACGTATCTATATAATTATATTATAAAGTTTTGATATAAGCCCTTTCTGAAAGGGGTTTAATTCAAACAAATTCTCCAAAATGCCTGAAGACACAAAGTTTGGAAAAGTAGGAAGTACAGTATTTAAAAAATTCCTAATCTGTAAATATCTAAAAAAATTAAATCTAGGCAAATTATATTTATTAGATAATTGCTTAAAAGACTTAAAACAATTAGCCAAAAATAAATCAGAAAATCGTGGTAATCCTTTAGTCTTCCAAGCCAAATAAGCTTGGTCTATAATTGAACGGTGGAAAAAACAATTGGATACAATAGGAATATTTAAAACGAACTGAGTCAACCCAAAAAACAATGCAAAACCTGGTATCGATTTAATTTCCAGGCTCACCCAATGAGGGCTAAAAGATCCATCCCAATCTATCAACCAACATATCAAATATCTGATATTAACTGCCTAATAATAAAATCTAAAATTAGGCAATGCTAATCCACCTTCCTTCTTTGCCTTCTGTAAGTATATTTTACCTAACCTGGGATTTTTATTCTGCCATATATATGAGGAAATTTTTGAATCAACATTAGTAAAAAAAAGATTTCGAAATAAAAATCGGTACCACTTGAAAAATATATAAGAACTTGGGTAAGATAACCATCTTAACAGTGTTAATCCGACCTATCAGAGATAAAGATAACGGTGACCACTTAGTAAACAAGCCTTTAATCTGATCAATTAAGGGTACAAAATTAATCTTAAATAAGTCTTTATGGTTTTTTGTAATTTTAATCCCTAAGTAAATAAAAGAATCATTAACTAATTTAAAAGGTAAGTTTCCATAAATTGGGACCTGTCTATTTAAAGGAAACAATTCACTCTTATTAAGATTTAATTTATACCCAGAAAAATCACTAAATTGAGCCAACAATGATAAAACTACTGGAATGGATTTCTCAGGATTGGAAATAAATAATAATTAATCATCTGCATACAAAGATAACTTATGAGTATCTGTCCCACGATTAATACCAAGAATATCCTGTGATTCTCTGATAGCAATTGCCAAGGGTTCTAAAGCAATATCAAATAATAGTGGACTAAGAGGACAGCCTTGTCTAGTGCCCCGAAATAAACGAAAAAAGGGAGATCTTTGATTGTTAGTAAACACTGAGGCTACTGGGGTATGATAAGTCAGTTTAATCCAGGAAATGAATGTCAGACTAAAATTAAACTTCTCCAACACATTAAATAAGTATGGCCATTCAACTCTATCAAATGCTTTCTCCGCATCTAATGAAATAACACATTCTGAAATATTATGTGAAGGAGTATACACAATATTCAATAACCTCCTAACATTAAAAAAAATGATTTTTAATAAAACTGGTTTGATCTTCCGAGATAATTTGGGGTAATACCTTCTCCAACCTGGATGCAAGTAACTTAGAAAAAATCTTGGAATCTACATTCAATAAGGATATTGGTCTATAGGATGCACAATCAGTAGGATCTTTATCTTTCTTCAATATTAAAGAAATGGAAGCTCTATAAAAAGATTGTGGCAAATTGCCCAATCTAATTGTTTCTTCAAAAACCCTGTGTAACCAAGGAGAGAGAGTAGCGGAAAAACGTATTAAAAATTCTGCTGTATACCCATTCGGACCAGGTGCTTTCCCTGAATTCATGGAGGAAATAACCCCTTTGATTTCTGCATCAGTCATAGGAGTTTCCAATATTGAAAGATCATCTGGTGATAATTTTGGGAAATTCAATTTCCCAAGAAAATCACACATGGTACTACAATCCTGAGGAAATTCAGAATGATATAGGGAAGTATAAAAATCTTGAAATGATTTATTTATCTCATCATGGTTAACTGTCAAATCCCCATTTTGCTGACGGATCTTAGTAATTTGATGTTTAACCAAAGCATTCTTCAATTGACTTGCTAGCAGTTTACCCGATTTATCACTATGTATATAAAAATCAGATCTAGACTTCATCAGTTCATTTTCAATCGAGGATGTAAGTAATAAACTATATTCTGTTTGAAGTTCAACCCTTTGTTTGTAAAGCTTCTTACTAGGAGTAATCAAATATTTCTTGTCAACCTCTTTAATTTTATCAACCAGTAAAAGAGCTTCCTTCATTATGCGTTTTCTCAGACCAACAGAGTAAGAGATAATCTGTCCACGTATATATGCTTTAAAAGTGTTCCGTAAGAAATATCTTCTGTGGAGTTAGTTGAGAAGAAGAAATTGATCTGTTCATTCATAAATTTAATAAAGTCCAGATCTTGCAATAAGGTAGGATCAAATGGCCATTGTCTAGCTACATTGTCTAGAACTGTATCCGTAAATTTAATAGAAAGTTTTAATGGAGCATGGTCAGAAATAGCTATAATATCATAATAACAACCATTTACCAAAAGAATCAAACAAGAGTCAATAAAAAAATAATCAATTCTCGAATAAGAATGATAAACATTTGAGAAAAAAGAAAACTCTTTGTTCTTAGGATGCTGAAATCTCCAAATATCAAAAATTCCATTATCAGTCAAGAAAGAGTTGATACAAGTGGCCGACTTATTGGGTAAAGTCTGAGTTGCTATAGATTTGTCCATCAAAGGATTTAAACAACAATTAAAATCACCACCCATTATTAACTTATATTCATTTAGATTAGGTAAAGAAGTAAATAAGGACTTTAAAAAATCAAGACAATCCACATTTGGAGCATAAACATTAACCATAGCAACCTTTTTATTAAAAAGTAAGCCCGTAATTAACAAAAATCTACCATTCGGATCCGAAAAGATATCATGTTGGACAAATGCAATAGAGGAGTCAATAAAAACGGAAACTCCCTTTACTTTGGCATTCGAATTCGAATGATTCTGTTGACCCCGCCAAAACCTAAAAAAGCGATAATTATCCTCCTTCCTCACATGAGTTTCTTGTACAAAAATGATATGAGCATTAAGTCTTTGGAATACTTTGAAAATCTTCTTTCGTTTAATCGGATGGTTTAAACCATTAGTATTCTAAGAAACAAACTTAATGCTCTGAGCCATATTTCTAAAATCAACCCTTTGGTATAAAAAGGGTTAACCAAATTACCAACTCATGCACCTGGAAGAGGAACAAAAATAAAGAGCGGAGCCGAAAGTGGTGACATTGCGGACATATTTGTAGTTCAAAATCAGCCCAAATGAGAAAACTAAAAAAAACTGGTAAAAGAAATATAGAATTAGAAAAAAGACCACCCACCTCCCACTCAAGAGAGAGAAAAAAAACCAGAGCCAAAAATAGGCTGGGAAAAAGAAAGAATGAAACTAACTCTACCCCCATATCAGCGGAAGACCACTCTGTATATAAAGGATATATATAAAAAAAATCCACCCAAACTTTAAAAATTATAATCACTATACTAAAACCAAACTTCTTAATGTCATTGGTAGTAGAAAAAAACAAAGAAAATATAATCACTAGAAACTTATAAATCGGGTTAAAACCCAAACAAACCAAAAAATATTTAAACTGTGATAAGCGATGCGTTGTAGGAAGAAGACGAGAGAAAAAAATAGCGCCATCTTAAAAAAAACACCAAAAATGTTCTTTCAAAAAACCACCATCTTAGTAAAAAAAAATTCACCTTCGAAGGGTTAAAAATACACCTTCGAAGGAACAGAAGTAATAGCCAGCAATATAGTATAATGGTTAAAGTGTGTAAAACAAAACGATTAATATGTCGAAAGAACACTTTAACTTGAGTATAAAGTATAGAGTAAACCTACACCAATAACCAGAAACAAAATCTGGTTTGGAGAATCAAAAACCATCTTACACGATCAAAATCACTCATTCATTAGGCATGAGAGTCCGTAGCAGTAGGGCAGTTCTCGTTCAGAAAACTTCTCGCTTCAGATGTAGAAAGGAATACCTAGCGTGGAGCGTTCGGCGGCGAGATTCTGAGCTTCGCAGGGTATAAGAGCGCTGGTTTTAGATTTTTCTCATAACATTCAGACATCAGCGGTTTAAAAAGAAGCCTTGCCTTCATTACTTCAGGACTAAAATCTTCTACTAAACAGAAATTGTGATCCTGAAATTTAACCATTCCTACACGCCGAGCCACACGAATAAGTTGCACTTTAACATGTACATAATGAAACCGGACAATTACAACCAAGGGTTTAGCTGAAGCACCCGGTGATCGACGTATAATTCTATGAGCGCGATCAAGTAACGGAGGACTATCTGGAAATACAGACAGGAACACATCCTTTAAAGTTGAGCAAAGTACTTCATGGGGTCGCCTTGTTCAATACCTTCGGAAAGACCAAGTATACGTAGGTTCTGTCTTCTGGACCGATTCTCAAAGTCGACACTCTTGGCTCTAAGTGTTTCCACCAGCTTAGTGGTCGAAAGTAAGTCCTGTTGCAATTTTTCAATTATCAAATCTCATTTCCAAGCGTCTTCTTGCAGAGATGCGATAAGAGCTTGCTGCTGGTTAATTACTGAATCCATCTTATCCATATAATCTTGAAAAGCCTTTATATCTTGTTTAAAAATTTGTTGTTGTTCATCAAATTTTTTTATCCAAAACCTCCAATAACAATTCATAAGTTAATTCAGTGCGTTGCGGATGAGCTTGCTTCTTTCCATTACCATTCGGGTTCTGCCCAGGTTCTCGTCCTTTAGATCTAAGAGCCATTTCTGAGTACATATCTTCAAACATTCACAATAAACTCTTAACGATAAGTCCAAAAAAATAGCAAGAATCTTTTGGTGTAGGTGAAAATAAATTGAATAAGGGTGATCAAAGGTTAAAAAAAGTAAAGGTTATGGAGCGAATCTAAAACAGTACTCACTCCATGAGCGTCTCCCGCTGACCTCTCTACACGCTTCTTGTATAATTCAGGATTCTTAGTTTGAGCATACAGTTGATCCAATTCTTTAATCTGTTTAATGAGGTCTAATCGATCTGCACAGGACTTTCTATTAAGATTTGCTTTATAGGAGATTATTTGACCCCTCAAATATGCTTTCATGGCATCCCAGACAATCTGGAATGACATTTCAGATGATGTATTGGTGTTAAAATAAAAAGTTATCTGATCCTTAATAAATTTTAGAAAATCATCATCCGATAATAAAGTCGAGTCAAAACGCCAGTGTTTATTCCTCTGAGGGAGACCAGGAAAATTTAAAGACAAAGTAATTGGGGCATGGTCAGAAATCAGTATACTCTAATAATCACAAGAATAGACCTTTCTAGCTGCAGCACTTGCAACTTTGTCGATATCCTTGCCATTTCCAACTGGATTTCGGCTTCTCTGGTGGCCGCTTCCATTTCTCTGGCGGCCTTTTCCTTCTGGATTTCAGCTTCTCTGGTGGCCTCTTCCTTCTGGATTCTGGCTTCTCTGGCAGCCTTTTCCTTCTGGATTTCGGCTTCTCTGGTGGCCGCTTCCATTTCTCTGGCGGCCTTTTCCTTCTGAATTCTGGCTTCTTTGGTGGCCGCTTCCATTTCTCTGGCAGCCTTTTCCTTCTGGATTTCAGCTTCTCTGGCAGCCTGTTCCATTTTCAAATCTGCTTCTTGTCTGGTGTAGCGCAGTCGCACCCTGGCGGCTTCTGCCTTGGCTCTTGCATGGGTGGACTTACTTGATGTCACTCTACTGCCCTTGTCGCTGGGCGGCATCAACTTGATGCTGGATCGAGATGACATTGCAGCACTTGAAACACCTGATAATGCCGCTTTTTCACTGTAGCGTTCTCGTTCGGGTGTAACTGAAACGCCGAGATAAACCGTAGTCAATGAGAACAAGGTTGCAGTAAGATTAACCATTTACTGTTCACTCTTCACATTAACATATGGTGAAAACTGTTGATAAAACAATACAAAATTGATACAGTATTTGTTCCCTTCTTGATACCACATTTCCATTGTAAATACTTCTAAAAGTAACTATAACTACATTACATTAAGGTGCAGTATACAGGCAGAGTTTACCTATGCCATTGACTACTTTAAATACACTTCAATGCAAACTATCCGCAACTCTTTAACTAACAAAAACATAAACATTATCGACCGTCGTTACTTTTAACAGGATCGGCGTTAACATTTTAATTCAACATATCGATTATCTATTAACTTACAGCGTTGCTCTCACTGTGATTTCTAATGCTTGCAAAACAACTTCTGCTCGGGTCTGCCGCGTGGTGAGCCCCCACCCTCGTGTTGATCTCAAACCGGTATTTTCCCACAAGACGCGGCAAAACCGGATGTGACGTCATCGCATGCCGATATATTTTACAGGCAATGAATATACTTTAAACACTTCCAATTCTAACTAGAAAATACTAACAAATGAATTACTAAACGAAATATTATAAACTAAATAACTGCCATAAAGACAACACAATCACAGACAACGAATTTACTTTAAACAATCTTAACTTTAACTAGAAAATGCTAACAAACGAATTACTAAAGCGAAAATATTATAAACAAAACAAATGCCATAAAGGCAACACAGACTCAGACATGTTGCCAGAAGCTGTGTGCTCTCCTGTCTGATTTGTGGGGTTCTCCTTCTGTTGCTCCGCCCTCTCTTGTTTGGGCAGGGCCTTTTGATGCTTCTTCCATTTGCCCGTCACTAGGTTCTAGCCGCCTTTTCCCTCGGCTCTCCCCTCCTCCTCCTTGACGTGGTGGGGCCGGGAATTCTGCAAGGGGTTGTGGGGTCTTGAGGTGGTTGCACCTTCCTCAATGGCGCCACGCCTGCACAGGTGACGGGTGCATCTAACTGCCGGGGCCCTTTCACTACCAGCAATTCCCCTGGTCACCTGCGTGTAAGTGCCAGCACGTCTCAGACAGGCTCTGTACAGGTGGCCTATCTGTCCATACAGATTGCAGGACTTGGCCTGTGTGCAGTCTTTTGTCTGGTGGCCCTCTGCCTTGGTGCAGTTGTGGCATACCCTGGATTGCCCAGCATACGCCATGTAGCCACAGTTCCTTCCATTGGCTAAGCCTGAGGGAGGGTGGACGGTGGAGTCATTGGAGTCCACTCTCAGCTTCGCTTTGACTTGGCATTTGATCATCCAGATCTCTAGCCTGTCCTTGCTGCAAGGACGTGGCAGTGGAACGAACACAAGTGCTGAACACAGGTACGGAGGCCGAGGAGGGAGACGCTGCTGTCGTAGCGAGCATGTGAAGGGTTCCAAGGGGGGTTGTACCCGGAGTCTTGGTCTTGGTAGATAATTCAGGAACAAGGATAGACTTAGAACTGATAGTCCTAAACACCATGGAGCGAGGTTACGACACAAGTCAACCAACAAACTAGCACTTTCTGGTAGTGGTCACAGGACTTTGATACTACTCTGTTTGATGGAATGCAGATGTTCATAATTATTGGAACCTGGGAATGATTGGGAACTAGCGAGCTGTTAAAGGCCCAATTCCTGAGTAAGACAGCCAGGTACCAGAAGGGACCATGACAGTCCTTCATGTCCACGCAGTTTCCTACACCCTCTATGTAATGGGCAAAGTAGGTTAGGATGTCCACCACAGGCATGTACAGATCAAACATGTGCACCATTATAATCTGCTGCTTTTTACTGGGGGTGGCGAAAAGAGGCTGTGCTTTCAGCAGCGACTACTGTCATTTCATACCAGGATTCTTAGCAGTACTGGCTGCGATAAAGGCCTCGAAGGAAGGAAGCCCCCTCTGGAGGAGGTAAGATGGGGGCCAGACGAGGAAAAGGCTTTTACATTTATCACCAATTCCCTGGTCTCTACATCTGTGTTTGGATTTCTAGATGTGGCTTGCCCCTTTCATTCAGGGGAAGTGGTATTACAACAGAGTGGTGGTGCAGGACCACAGGGACACAAAGCCAGTGGCATATTACTGAATGAAAGAGACAGCTGTTGTAACAAGACTTCCCCACTGTGTGGCAGCTTTAGACTGGGCAGCGTGGGCAGTATGAGCAGAGGAAGCAGTTGTAATGATGGGACAACTCGTACCACACACCCCATCCCATTGTATAGCTCCTGAATACAGGGAGGCTGAGAGCAGTTACCAATAGCAGAAGGGCAACTTGAGAGGCAGCTCTCATCCCCACAGACGTCACTAATGAGGGTTAGGGACACTGGAGTAAATCTAGCAAGCACCGTCCTGACAAGAGGGGCAGGCACACAAGTGCCAAATGGAAATAGAGCAGGAAGATGATATCGGAGTGAAGGTATCACCTCTGGAAGGGGAAGCAGAGGAAGTTATAGATGAGTCTCAGAGGTACAGAGACTGGAAACCACTAGGAGAGTGGGATACAATGAAGGAAATGGCTGGGTGTATAGCCAGGAATCCTGAGATTGTGAGCAACCCAAAACCATACGCTGGGTCTCTGCCCCTACAAATTAGTGATAGGGTGAGCAATGCGACTCCCTAATGGGGTAATAATCAGGGGCTTACAGAGGTTCAAAGACACAGTATATGAAAGACCTTTGTAACCAATGTTGAAGGACTGAGCCAAACAACAGCAGCACATTGCTGATCAGAGAGCCAGAAGGAAAGGTCTCCCACAGCCAGGTGACCAAGTCATAGTGAGGGTTTGAAAAGGCAGGGTTTGCTCCCAGATGGATAGGACCACAGATGGTGCTTTTGACAAATGACAAAAGTGTGCAGACTTGACGAGGCAGCCAGTGGAAACACTGGACACTAGTTAAACTGTACAACGTACCTTCTTGTCACACCCACAGACAGAGCAGAAGATCAAGTATACCCAGTAACAGTGTCATTGCAGATAACCTAAGTGATGAACACCAGCCGGCTGCACCAGACCAGATCACAGCTGATGGAAGCAGACCCACAGCAAACACGAGGACAGAAGACACCAAGAGCATAACAGAAAGCCATAAATAACATGTTAAAGTGTCATGGTAACGGTACTCTGTCTGTAATGAAGGCTGGTTGCTGAAGGGAGATGATTATTTGTATAGAATAGAAAAGATATTGGGGACAATAGATGGGGAGGGATCCAAGTGACAGCAGAGACATCAGGTTCCACAACTTCACTGGCATAGCAGACTGAGAAAGAAAAGAAATTGCACATGGCAGTCATCCCCAGCCTGAATGGGGAGTGAACACAAATGAGCTGGGCCATTTCAGCACTTGTGTCAGCAATCGACTGGGACAGTTTGGAGGGGGGGTGCCACTGGGGAGACATCTTTGCAGTCATTCAAGTAAAGAGACCCTGCATTTTGAAAGACTGTAGTTCGAATTTCTGGAACAAACTCTCTGCTTAGTGTCTTGTAGGTAGCCATTAGGGGTGATAGGGTAGATGTGGATACACACAGAGTAATTGGGAGGGATTCCGAAGCAGGGCATTTCTGCTGCCCTATTTGAATAGATCCTCCTCAAGGTTGGCCTTTCCTGGTTCAAATTTATTATGTACAGAAGGGCCAAGAGGAGGTACTGGTAGAGAGTTTTTTTTGGAATGTATAGCACATAGTTTCAGTAACTGACTTCAGCCACCAGTCTTCAAATCTGAGTGATGGAATGTAGAGCAAATTTCAAATGCACTCTGAGCAATGGGTTCCTAAGACCCATGAATCACATTTAATTTAAAGACCACACAATACTGATTAAAATTCAACATTTGGGTGTCTGGTATGAAGGCTGTGTGTAATTCAAATTAAGCATTGTAAATATGAAATTGTCTTTAATCTTTAGCAGATAAAATGTCATGTAGTGTTGGGTCAAGCAGGTCTCTTCCTCTGAAAGGGTCACATATGATGCTCGCTGTATCTCATTTTGTCAAATAAAGACACTTCTTGATCTCCACCGGCTGAGTCTCTATGGTGACTTTGTTCACAAGACTACAAATGTACGGCTGATAAACTGATGCAGGGGGCAGGGTTTCAGATTTCTGGATCATTACAATCTGGGGAAGGTGTGACCTGTGCAAAAAGGACAGGTTACAGATGAACATGAGGGGGGATCAACATCCTTGCGGGCAGGTTTGCTTGTGCTTTTGGGGTTGGTTTAAACTTATTTAGCAGAGCAGTTGGAACCAAAATGGTAGGGCTGTTGGTTTACCATCACTGACCATGGGTAGTGAGACAGTCAGGAAGGATGGACAGATGATAGGGTAAATTTGCAATCAGTGGAATCATTTGCGGAGTAAAAGGGGGACAAAATCCAAAAGGGACACCGATACTGGACTGAAAGTGTTATATTTCAATGCATGCAGCAAACGGAATAAGATAAATATGTTGTGGACATCGCTGAGTTGTGGCTGAAAGATGATTATAGTTGTGAGTGTAACATCCAAGGATACACTGTATTGAAAGAACAGACTAGTAGGCAGAGGGACTACTGTTAGGCAGGATTCTGTTGGTAAAAAATGAAATCAAATCCTTAGAAAGAGGTGACATAGGATCAGAAGGTGTAGAATCTTTGTGGGTAGAGTTAAGAAATTACAAGCGGAAAAAGAGTTATATACAGGCCTTTGAATTATATCCAAGAGGTGGGATACAATTTACAATGGGAGATAGAAAAGGCATGTAAAAGAGCAAAACATAGAAAACCCACAGTACAATACAGGCCCTTCAGCCCACAATGCTCTGCCGAACATGTACTTATTTTAGAAATTACCTAGGGTCAACTATAGCCCTCTATTTTTCTAAGCTCCATATACCTATCCTGCAGTCTCATAAAAGATCCTACTGTATCCTCTTCCATTACTGTTGCCGGCAGCCCGTTCCACACACTCGCCACTCTGTGGGAAAAAATTCTTGGCCCTAACATCTCCTCTGTACTTACTTCCAAGCACCTGAAGACTGTGCCCTCTCATGTTAACCATTTTAGCCCTGGGAAAAGCCTCTGACTATCCACACGATCAATACCTCTCATCTTATACACCTCTATAAGGTCAGCTTTCATCCTCCGCCACTCCAATTTAAAAGGCCAAGTGCACTCAATCTATTCACATAAGGCATGCTCCCCAATCCAAACTACATCCTTGTAAATCTCTGCATCCTTTCTATAGTTTCCATATCCTTTCTGTAGTGAGGCGACCAGAACTGAGCACAGTACTCCAAGTGGTGTCTAAGCAGGGTCCTATATAGCTTCAACATTACCTCTCAGCTCTTCAACTCAATCCCATGGTTGATGAAGGCAATGCACCATATGCCTTCTTATCCACAGTCAACCTGTGCGGCAGTTTTGAGTATCCTATGGACTTGGGCCCTAAGATCTGATCCTCCACACTAACAAAGAGTCTTACCATTAATACTATATTCTACCGTCAAATTTGACCTACCAAAATGAACTACCTCACACGTATCTAGGTTGAACTCCCATTTGCCACTTCTCAGCCCAGTTTTGCATCTTATCGATGTCCCACTGTAACTTCTGACAACCCTCCACACTATTCACAGCAACCCCAACCTTTGAGTCGTCAGCAAATTTACTAAATATCCCTCTACTTTTTCATGCAGGTCATCTGTAAAAATCACAGAGAGAAGGGGTCCCAGAACAGATCCCTGAGGCACACCACTTGTCATAGACCTCCATGCACAATATGACCCGTCTGCAACCACTCTTTGCCTTCTGTAGGCAATCCAGTTCCGGATCCACAAGACAAGGTCCCCTTGGATCCCATGCCTCCTTACTGTCTCAATATTGCAGCTGTCAATGTGGATTTCAACATGCAGTTTGGTGCTGTATCCCAAAAGAGGGGATTTTAAGAGTATCTCATGGTTGAGCCAGTGAGCCGATCAGCTATTCTGGACTGGGTGTTGTGCAATGAACTGGAATTGATTAGAGAGCTTAAGGTAAAGGAGTCCTTCAGGAGGCCATGATGATAATATATAATTCATCCTGCAATTCGAGAGGGAAAACCTAAAGTCAAATATATCAGTACTACAGTGAGGTAAAGGGAATTAGATTCACGGGAGGGGAGCAGTCCAAAGTTGATTGTGAGGCTGCAGGAGCGGGAATGAAGGCAGAGCAACAATGGCTAGTGCCACCAGACTACTCTCTTCCCAGTTGCTATCTCTATTCTACTAACTTCATTAACATTATTAATATCATCATTACTACCTTCATGATGACAGTTAATTTCAACATCTAAAATTAATATTACAACTCACTCAGATCACTATTAAACTCATTATTAAATATTAAAACTATTGAAACCTACTCTAAAAGATTCTACTGTAGCAGTGTGCGACACGCAGCGCTAAAATTACGACACGGAGTCGGTAACTGCAGTCGAAGGAAAAAACTTTATTCGAAATCTTCAGCCTCACTTTTAAGCCTCCCTCAACCTGCCCCCCATGGCGCAGAGGCTCCAAAGCTCTGTGCTCGCAAACCCCCGTAGGCTATCTAATTGTGAGTCGGATGTGCCAGGAAATGGGTCGCCACATAACACCCCCCCCCCCCCCCCCAGAACCGGCGATACACCCCTCAATGTCCACAGTCTGGGCCAGAACCTGCTTGGGAGGTTGGCCTCTGCGCCGAGGTGCCGGAAACTCGGCCGGTTGCGCCAGGTCCACATGGGCCGGTTTGAGGCGGTCCACCGTGAAAACCTCCTCTTTCCCCCCAACGTCCAGCACGAACGTGGACCCGTTGTTCCGGAGCACCATAAACGGCCCCTTGTATGGCCGCTGCAGCGGTGGCCGATGCCCGCCCCTTCGTACAAACACAAACTTACAGTTCTGTAGGTCTTTGGGTACGCAGGTCGGGTGCCGCCCGTGCTGTGAAGTGGGTATGGGGGCCAGGTTACCGAGCTTCTCGCGTAGTCTGCCCAGGACTGCTGCGGGATCTTCCTCTTGCCCCCTTGTGGCTGGTAGGAACTCCCCGGGGACGACCAGGGGCGCGCCGTATACCAACTCGGCCGACGAGGCGTGCAGGTCGTCCTTGGGCGCTGTGCGGATGCCGAGTAGGACCCAGGGAAGCTCGTCCGCCCAGTTGGCTCCTCGCAGGCGGGCCATGAGGGCCGACTTCAGGTGACGGTGGAAACGCTCCACTAGCCCGTTCGACTGTGGGTGGTAGGCAGTGGTGTGGTGCAGCTGAGTCCCCAAAAGGCTGGCCATAGCTGACCACAGGCTGGAGGTGAACTGGGCGCCTCTGTTGGAGGTAATGTAGGCTGGTACACCAAAGCGAGATATCCAGGTGGCGATCAGGGCTCGGGCGCAAGATTCGGAGGTGGTGTCGGTGAGCGGGACCGCCTCTGGCCATCTTGTGAACCGGTCCACGATAGTCAGGTGCCGCGCTCCGCGTGACACTGGCAGGGGGCCCACGATATCCACATGAATGTGGTCGAAACGCCGGTGGGCGGGATGGAACTGCTGCGGTGGGGCTTTGGTGTGCCGCTGCACCTTGGCCGTCTGGCAGTGCATGCACGTTTTGGCCCATTCACTGACCTGTTTGCGGAGTCCGTGCCAAACGAACCTGCTGGAAACCATCCGGACAGTTGTCCGGATGGAGGGATGCGCCAAGTTATGAATGGAGTTGAAAACGCTGCGCTGCCAGGCTGTCGGGATGACGGGGCAGGGCTGGCCGGTGGCGACGTCACAGAGTAGGGTCCTCTCACCCGGGCCCACGGGGAGGTCCTGGAGCTGCAAACCGGAGACTGCGGTTCTGTAACTCGGAATCTCCTCATCTGCCTGCTGCGCCTCTGGCAGTGCCTCAAAGTCTACCCCTTGGGAAAGGGCATGAACTGTAGGGCGAGAGAGCGCATCCGCCACGACATTGTCCTTACCCGAGACGTGCCGGACATCCGTCGTGTATTCAGAGATGTAGGACAGGTGGCGTTGCTGGCGGGACGACCAGGGGTCGGACGCTTTCGTAATCGCAAAGGTAAGCGGTTTGTGGTCCCTGAACGCGGTGAAGGGCCGACCTTCTAGGAAGTACCTGAAATGCCGGATTGCCAGGTAGAGCGCCAACAGTTCCCGGTCGAAAGCACTGTATTTGAGCTCGGGTGGTCGCAGGTGTTTGCTGAAAAACGCCAGGGGTTGCCAGCGACCTGCGATGAGTTGCTCCAGCACCCCACCGCCTGCCGTGTTTGATGCGTCCACTGTGAGGGCGGAAGGGGCGTCCATTCTGGGATGTACTAGCATTGCGGCATCCGTCAAAGCTTCCTTCGTTTGAACGAAAGCGGCGGCGGACTCCTCGTCCCAGGTAATGTCCTTGCTCGGACCCGACATCAGGGCGAACATGGGGCGCATGATCCGGGCAGCTGAAGGGAGGAAGCAGCGGTAGAAATTGACCATACCTACGAATTCCTGAAGGCCTTTGATCATAGTGGGTCGGGGAAAGAGGCAGACCGCATCTACCTTAGTGGGCAGAGGGGTTGCCCCGTCTTTAGTAATCCTGTGGCCCAGGAAGTCAATGGTATCGAGTCCGAACTGTCATTTGGCGGGGTTGATTGTAAGACCGTACTCACTCAGTCGGGCGCAGAGTTGACGGAGGTGGGACAGATGCTCCTGACGACTGCTGCTGGCTATGAGGATGTCATCCAAATAGATGAACGCGAAGTCCAGGTCCCGTCCCACCGCGTCCATTAACCGCTGGAACGTCTGTGCGGCATTCTTCAGGCCGAACGGCATACGGAGGAACTCGAAAAAGCCAAACGGGGTGATGAGAGCCGTTTTGGGGATGTCGTCAGGATGCATCGGGATTTGATGGTACCCTCGGACGAGGTCTACCTTGGAGAAGATCCGTGCGCCGTGCAGGTTTGCTGCAAAGTCCTGAATGTGCGGCACAGGGTAGCGGTCCGGTGTGGTAGCCTCGTTCAGCCTGCGGTAGTTGCCGCACGGTCTCCAGCCCCCCGTCGCTTTGGGCACCATGTGCAGGGGGGAGGCCCATGGGCTGTCGGACCGCCGGATGATCCCCAATTCCTCCATCCTCTGGAACTCCTCCTTCGCCAGTCGGAGCTTGTCCGGGGGAAGCCGCCGAGTGCGGGCGTGGAGGGGTGGTCCCTGGGTCGGGATGTGGTGCTGTACGCCGTGCCTGGGCATGGCCGCTGTGAACTGCGGTGCCAGAACCGATGGGAAATCCGCCAGGACCCTGGTGAAGTCGTTGTCGGACAGCGTGATGGAGCCGAGGTGAGGGGCTGGCAACTGGGCTGCACCCAGGGAGAACGTCTGAAAGGTCTCGGCGTGTACCAGTCTCTTCCTGGGCAGGTCGACCAGTAGGCTGTGAGCCCGCAAAAAATCTGCACCCAGAAGCGGTTGGGCTACGGCGGCCAGTGTGAAGTCCCACGTGAACTGGGTGGAGCCGAACTGTAGCTGCACCTGACGGGTGCCATAGGTCCTTACTGTGCTGCCATTCACGGCCCTCAGGGGGGCTGCAGGTGTCGTAACTCGTCGGAGGTAAAACGCTTATCTCAGCCCCAGTATCGACCAAAAACCGGCGTCCCGACCTTCTATCCCACACATACAGGAGGCTATCCCGATGGCCAGCTGCCGTAGCCATCAGCGGCGGCTGGCCCTGGCGTTTCCCGGGAACTTGCAGGGCGGGCGACAACGGCGGGCTTCTGCGCCCCACCGCTGGTGGTAGAAGCACCAGTGTTCATTGGGCCGGGGGTTGGCGGGCTCTGCGGCTGGGCCTGGACTGGTTTGCTGCTGGGAGCGTGGCTGGGAGATCTGTGCGATGGACCTTTTTGGCGTTCCACAGCAAGTCCGCCCGGGCTGCCACCTTCCGGGGGTCACTGAAATCTGCATCGGACAGCAGCAGGCGTATGTCCTCGGGCAGCTGCTCCAGGAATGCCTGCTCAAACATGAGGGAGGGCTTGTGTCCTCCGGCCAGAGACAACATCTCATTCATTAAAGCCGATGGAGGTCTGTCGCCCAAGCCATCCAGGTGCAGTAAACGGGCAGCCCGCTCGCGCCGTGAGAGTCCGAAAGTCCTGAGGAGCAGGGCTTTAAATTCCGTGTACTTGCCGTCTGCCAGGGGCGACTGTACGAACTCCGTGACCTGGGCCGCTGTGTCCTGGTCGAGGGAGCTCACCACGTAGTAGTAGCGGGTGTCTTCTGAGGTGATCTGGCGAACGAGGAATTGGGCTTTGGCTTGCTGGAACCATAGGTTCGGGCGCTGTGTCCAGAAACCCGGCAGTTTCAACGAAACCGCATGAACAGAGGCGGCGTCGGTCATTTCTGGTCCAAAAATCGTTTGGACCGTCGGGGTCACCAATTGTAGCGGTGTGCTACACGCAGCGCTAAAATTACGACACAGAGTCGGTAACTGCAGTCGAAGGAAAAAACTTTATTCGAAATCTTCAGCCTCACTTTTAAGCCTCCCTCAACCTGCCCCCCATGGCGCAGAGACTCCAAAGCTCTGTGCTCGCAAACCCCCGTAGGCTATCTAATTGTGAGTCGGTTCAGATGTGCCAGGAAATGGGTCGCCACACTACGTAATTAAAAACACCCTATCCAGAGACTAAAATGTTTCTTCTACTAAGAACATTAATACCCATGGGGGTTGACTATCCGAAAGAGTAAAATTAGAATATGTAAAGGTCATCGCTGTAAGTGAAAATCATATATCCATCATCTCCATCTTCATCTTCCAGCACCACATCTTCAGCCTCAATTAGAGTGTAGGGGACATTCCACCACTGTAACATGGACATTCCTGGGAACTAAAAGACAGTTACTTGAAGTCATCCCCTGGTAGTTTGAGTTTCCAAGGTTAAAGACAACCCTGTTGGATGCGTGTAGGCTTGATCCAACACTGCATTTATGGCAGCGGGGAGGGATATTGTCACCGTCCCTGTAGGGTATTGTTTCCTTGGTAAATCCCACACCAGGGTGTTAGAATGTCTTGTATAATTCAACCCACCATAATTTCTGAATACCACTGATCACCTTTCACATGGGAGCTTTGACACAATGGTAACTGGCATCTCTTCGTCTTGTCCGCAGGAAACTATGTAGGAGGAATTTTATATACCTCGGTCAAATCTCCCCTCATTCTCCTACAAAATACTGTAACAAATAAAGTCCTTACCTATTCAATCTTTCCCTATAACTCAGGTCCTCAAGTCCTGGCAACATCCTTGTGCTCAAGTCATTTTTTGGGATTAGGACATATACATTTAACAATTGACTTTGGCTACCAGTCTTCACATCTGAAAATGTATTGTGCATTTAACTTGGAGTGCAGCTGTGAATAATGGGCCCCTAAAAGCTGTGACTCCCAGACCAGAATGTGTGACTGCTGGGCCCAACACTCACTAGGGGGTGGAAGGCTTGGAGTTGCGGGTGGGAATGGTGGCCGCTGCGAGGGACAGAGCATGCAGCGTAGGGCTTGGAAGGGAAGGAGAAAGGTGAGCATTCGGTGGTCTGGTTGCAACTCAGTTCAGGATGCCAGAGGGCTGTGTGTATACTCATTCAGGAGCATTTGTATGTGACAAATAAATCTGAGACTGTGGCAACAAGTCTTATATACGAAAGAAGGGAATACAAAAGCCATCATGAGTTCAGTGGTAAAGAATTGGGAGATTGCAGACTGCAGACTCTTGTGTTTTAAGTATGGGCTGTTTTAGATTAACCCTTCCCTTATCTTTTGTTTGATATGGGAATTAGTGTGGAGATATTTGAGGAAGATTTTATAGCCAGAGGTATTAGTGGCAATGGTACTTTTGAGGGCAAACAACGGCAGGTGAAGAACCCGGCTGGCTGCAGCCAGCTCCCAACACAGTAACTACATTGACAGATCTTTCACCTCAGGCAAAGGCTGAACATTTTTTCTGAGCAGCCGTCACTTCAATTTGCTCATGGGAAAGTAGATTTACATTGCAAACTTAAAAGAATTTCACCAAATACATGTCAAAGAGTTTTGGTGCTGGTTAAAGCTAAATACTGGAGGAATATGTGGGATAGAATGGCCCAGTAAATGCAGATAGTCCCCAGGTAATGACTGGTAGAGCCATTAACAAGGAGAGAGATCGCTGCTTTGAGAGGGAGCTGAGAGTAACTGGGGAATGATAACATCAGTGGTTCAGAATGCTGATGAGTCCACCTTGGACCATACAGAGAGTACATATCGAACATGGGCTGGGCAGTTAGACCAGAGGAGAGGGAAGAGAATTTGGATTGTGGATGTTGTTGCTGTGAGGATACAGAGGACTTGCCTTGTGTGCCAGCAGCTGGAACTCTAGCAAGTCACTGCCCGAATAGACAGAGAGGGTAAAGAAGATCATATGTTTCAGCGTGGCCTGTTTGGCCAATGTCAGAATTAGTGTGAGAGACAGAAACCTCTCTCTCTCCTCTCTTACTGCTGAAAAGCCAATGAGGATGGTGCCCAGGTCAGACACACTCCTGGTGCCAGCCCCCATTTCTAGTACTAGTCACACACCAATAGACACGGAAGGTTAATTTAGGGGCCAGCAAAGTGATCTGTTAGTGGACACAAGGTCATCAGTATGGATAACTGATCTACCCTTCTCCATTACTAGAGAGGTCACTTACATTACCAGTGCAAGGGAGAGGGCACAGTGAAGTGAGACTCAAGTACTTGAGAAAGAGGGAGTGCAACTTCCAGTGGATATTTGGGTATGTCTAAACAATGAGGGGATGGACACAGTAAGTAAGCCAGACGCTATCTTAGACTCAGGAAGGGGAGAAGCAACATGGACAAGACAGGGACAGCAAACGTATGATCCACAGAGCAGACAACATGGCCCAGGCAGGAAATAAGACTCAGTACAATGTATGTGAATCGTGTCTGGAGGTCTCAGGGGTAGGGGTCAGACTCAAGACAAGTGTTAGAAGCAGTCAAGCCATCAGCAGAGGTAGCAGCAATTAAATTGGGGCACAATGGGAAGATGGAAGTAAAGAGCAGAAAGGGATTGAGTGGACAGATCTCAGAGCAACAACAGCAGAGGGACAATCTCGGTGGTGATGGGTCACATCAGCCAGTGGTTAGAGGCTTTCCTGACAAGAGTTTGTTCCACAGCACTGGGGCACAGATTCCCGTTCAGGAAATCCTCCCCAGCTGGGGAACTCCAGCCCAGGTGGATTTGGAATAGGACATATTTCACAGGGAGAGTGATGAAGGAAACGTGCAAACTGTCAGGAATTTGACAGCATTTCCTGATACCCCATCACCATCAGCTCAGGAATGGTACAATGGATGAACCAAACAGTCAAAACTGCCTGAGCTAAAGCAGAGAGACAGGAAAAAATGTGGGTTAACATACTACCAAAATCCTGATGAGACTGCAAGTACTGATGGAGTTAGTAACCTGACTGCCTTATGGGCTGATTACAGGTAGCATTGAGCCAGGAACTTAGAGATAAAATGACCCAATAGGGAAAGAAACACTGAAACCAGAAAGTGTTGAAGGGCAGGGCAAAACAGCAGGAACACATTGCTGAACAGAGGAAGAGAAGGGAATCCTCCCACTGTCGGGTGGACAAGTCGTGGTCAGGGAGCTGTCGGTAAAGTTGGTTCAGATTAATTGGACCACATGTCACGTTTCTGACCAATGTCACCTGTCTGTGTGCAGACCCGGCGAGGCAGCCGGTGGAAACACTGTAAACAGATTAAACAAAATGACTCACCTACTTGTTCCCTTCACAGGCAGACCAGGGAACTCAGTGCACAAAACGACCACGTCCTTCCAGATGACCAGCAACCAACTTCTTCACACAGAGCTCCCAATGAAAGCAAATGGGAGCAGAAATGCATCAGACAGATTGCGAGTAGGCAAACTGAGAATAAAAGGGAAACAATACACTGGTAACTGTACTTATGTAATGAAGGCTGGTTCTGGGAGGTAGATTATTAGTTACATCGATCACAATAAGGAGAGACTGGGAAAGTAGGTGGGAAGGGATCGGAGTTATGACAGAGATAACAAGTTCCACAGCATCGACACCAGGGAAGAGGAAGCTGAGCGAGAGAAGAAGTTGCACAGAGTGTCTGAATGCAACCACTCTAGGATGGTCCTGGCGAGATACATAGACATTTTGCAGGCAGCTAACATAACTATTAATTGTTTTGTGGGCCCTGGTTGCTGCAATCCACAGTCTTTGGGCTTTGGAGCCATCTGAACAATCTGTCTCTTTAGTGGGATCCTGAAGGAGTTGGTGAATTGGAGTCCCCTGAATGCAGTTACGGCCACAGCGCCATTGCTGGCGCGGACTGCAAGTTGGATTGAAGCCAAGCGGCAGAGCCCAAGCCCAAGAGCAAAAAACGAACCAATGTTTAGCTGATTTAAGCACCCATTCTGTTTAAAAGATGAAGGTGTCGAGGCCAAGGATGACAGACGAGCCAGTACTCAGTTCAGTGCTCCATAAGGCTTTACTCGCCTCCTTGTCCATGGATTCTGTTGTGTTTCTCTGTTACGTGCCTACCTGCAAGAAGATGAAACTCAAGATTGTATGTGGTTTACGTACTTTGATAATAAATGAACTTTGACCTTTTGACATTTGAACTCCAGTCTGAATGGGAGTGAACATGGATAAACTGGGCCCATTCACTGAGCAAAGGGACACTTCAGGAGTGGCTACGAATGGGTGAGGTCCTTGCAGCCATATTATTCTGACAATCCTCTGTCATGGCATGGAACGTGAACTGTTGCCAATGAATCTGAAATCTGTTATCCAGCCTGTGCCCCACGTCCACAAAGCACCTACTGTCAGCCATGTCTGATAGTTTCCGTTAACAGAGATTGAATGGGCAAAGACAAGAATGTGTACTGCAGTGGGCCAGCAGGGTAGGAGGTAACAAGCAAAGTGTCATTAATGCCATCTGCATCTTAAAGACTGGTCGAAATCATGAGTACAAATGCATCCAAGAGGAGGATGTGATGAAACGCCCGGAATGTTTTATTGCATCTCTGCTCGAGTCTTGCAGATACCAAGTTCAGCATGTTAGATAGTGTAGACGTAGGTACACATAAGGACCTGGTAGCCAGTAACTGGGGAGGGTGTTGAAGTGAAGGACGTTCAACTGCCCTAAATTTGATCCTCTGTTCGGCCTTCCTGGGGCCGACTTGTGGCCCCAGGGCCACGAAGATGCTGTGTTTGGGATTATTCTGCAGTTACGAAATTATGGATAGTATAATGGTAGATGAACTAAAGTGAGAATCAGTCTTCAGGAAATAAAAACATGTTGATGATTTAATTTCCAAATGATACTTTGTGGTCATTGAGTTTGGGAAATTCTGGTTCTGTCCCATTGAAACACAGGGACAGAATGTCGAATCAGTTATCATTGAAAACTTCAGTATGAGATCGGATTGGGCATTGAGCGGGCATCTTCTGTATGAGCACACTGTTAAAGGTATATCATGCCACTTAGCACAGGTCAGCTTAGTCATTCAATATTCTGTCTAGTTGTAAATTCACACAGTTATCCTTCAATACCTTAACAAAATGGTTTATTTACTTTTGGAAGAGACACCAGTATTCAATATTCAAATGCATTCTGTTAGGTGAAGCATTACCACTATCAATCTGAAATTCTGTAAAGTTACCTGACTGTATTCAAAGTATGAAGGTAGATGATTATTGCTATTGCAATTGTAATCAATTGCTTTTTGTCTTTGTATAAAACATTGTCAGGAGAGTGAGATTTTCTTGAACTCTCTCTGACTCTCTCTCTTCATGGTTTGCTCTGTGAATAAAGACTTCTATTGTTCTGTGTGGTTCAGTTTCATCCCCAGCAGCTGTGTAACAGAGGTCACTCTCTGATCTACAAGCTGTTCCCAGAGACGCAGGTACAAAGGCGGACATCAAGTGCTGCGAGCAGATAATCAACTCTGTGAACAACATCCTTTGGTCTGACAATCTTCCAGCACAGTGAGATGTCTGTAGGGGAATTCTGCAGACTGGCAGTTCCCAATCGCAGGAGTACGTGCTGAAGGATGCTCTGAACCGCACTGCAGCCGGCACAAGGGTCTAGAAGAGTAGGACATTGGTTCCAACGCTTTTTCCAATACCGTGCATGGTTGGGGTGGGGAAGCTCCTTATACTGTCAAAGGATTCATCACCTCAGGGAGTAGTGATGGGAGCAGCAGTGGGATTGGATTTGTTTGTTTCCTTTCAACATGCCTGAGGTTTCAATTGGGTGACCTCTCATCCTTCTGAATTCCAGTGACTACAGGCACAGAGCCATCGAGCGCTCTTCATATGACAAGCTGTGCAATGCTGGAATCACTTTTGTGAACCTACTTTGAACCCTCTCTAGTGCCAGAGCATCCTTTCTAAGAATAGGACCTAAAGCAGTTCACAATACTCCAAATGAAGCCTCACCAGTTCTTTATAAAGCCTCCACATTACAGCCTTGCTTTTCTACTCTAGTCCTTTTGAAATAAATGCAAACATCACATTTGCCTTCCTCATTACCAATGTTCCCTCTAATTTGTCAAGACCAATGTGCGCAAAAATCTCGTGCTGTGCAAAAATTTTGCCCAGGGACAAAAATGTGCGCACTGAATGTTACATTTAGAGGTGTTCATTTTAGCAGCTAGCAACACACTGTTAATAAGAACTTTGATCTCCTCTGGGTTTGATCGTTTTCACTCTTGTTCATCTGCCCTCTCACAGAACACACGTAGCAGACCTGTAAGCAGCTAATGAAGGATTTTCTCACCAGAGCTTTTACTGTTTCAATAAGCCATTCCACTTCAAATGAATTAGCAGTTCTTTAGCACTTCACACCATTTGTTTCTTTGGAATTCAACACAGTGAATTGTTAATTTCTTGAATAAAAACAATATAAATAACCCTGTTCTAAAGTCTGCAGACAATTCCACATTGTCAACACTGTCAGCATCAGAAACCGGAAAAGGAAACATGATTGTGTATTGACAGTGAAATATACTTAACATGCCAATGGGGAAGAGGGTGTCCACCTTCTGTGTGCAATTTAAGTTCCTCTGTGCGCTAGTAGCAAAAGATGTGTGTGCACGCCTAAGAGAGAACATTGCTCACCATCAACTTGCCCTGCAAATTAACCTTCAGGGAATCCAGCATAAAGACTCTCGAGTCCCTTTGCGCCTCAGCTTTTTGAATTTTCTCTCCATTTAGAAAATAATCTGCCCTTTTATTTCAACACACACAAAAAGCTGGTGGAACGCAGCAGGACAGGCAGCATCTATGGGAGGAAATACAGTCAACGTTTCGGGCCGAGACCCTTCATCAGGACTAACTGAAAGAAAAGATAGTAAGAGATTTGAAAGTGGGAGGGGAAGGGGAGATCCAAAATGATAGGAGAAGACCAGAGGGGGAGGGGTGAAGCTGAGAGCTGGAAAAGTGATATAGAGCTGGAGAAGGGAAAGGATCATGGGATGGGAGGTCTAGGGAGAAAGAAAGGAGTTTCTGGAGAGCAGGCAAGGAATGATAGTGAGAGGGGCAGAGAGAGAAAAAAAAGGGGGATAATAACTAAGGGATGGGGTAAGAAGGGGAGGAGGGGCGTTAACAGAAGTTAGAGAAATCAATGATCATGCCATCAAGTTGGAGGCTACCTAGATGGAATATAAGGTGTTGTTCTTCCAACCTGAGTGTGGCTTCATCTTGACAGTAGAGGAGGCCATGGATAGACATATCAGAATGGGACTGGGACGTGGAATTAAAATTTGTGGCCACTGGGAGATCCTGCTTTCTCTGGTGGCCAGAGCATAGATGTTCAGCGAAATGGTCTCCCAGTCTGCGTCAGTTCTTACCAATAAATAGAAGGCTGCACTGGGAGCCACCGGACACAGTATATCACACCAGCCAACTAACAGGTGAAGTGTTGCCTCACCTGGAAGGACTGTCTGGGGCCCTGAACGGTGGTAAGGGATTTATTTATTATTCATTATTTCCACCCACTTTTTTTCTCTCTCTGCCCCTCTCACAATCACTCATTGCCTTTTCTCCATCTCCCTCTGGTGCTCCCCTCCCCCTTTTTTTCTCCCTAGGCCTCCCGTCCCATGATCCTCTCCCTTCTCCAGCTCTGTATCCCTTTTGCCAATCACCTTTCCAGCTCTCAGCTTCACCCCTCCTCCTGTCTTCTCCTATCATTTCTGATCTCCCCCACCCCTCCCACTTTCAAATCTCTTACTATTTTCTTTCAGTTTGTCCTGACGAAGGGTCTCAGCCTGAAATGTCGACTGTACTTCTTCCTATAGATGCTGCCTGGCCTGCTGCGTTCCACCAGCGTTTTGCGTGTTTTGCTTGAATTTCCAGCATCTGCAGATTTCCTTGTGTTTACCCTCTTATTTCTTCTACCAAAATTCACTTAATGACATTATATGCCAACTGCCTCTTTGCCCATTCTCTCAATCCGTCTGTCCTTCTGTAGACTCTCTACTTGCTCAAAACCACATGCTCCTCCACCTATCTTGATATAGTCTGCAGACTTTGCAACAAAGCCATCATCCCAAGTTCTTGACCTATAACTTCAAAAGAAATGATCCGAACACAGGCCCCTGTGGAACACCTTCTAGTCAACGGCAGCTGACCAGAAAAAGCTCCCTTTATTCCCACTCTGCCTCCTGCCAATCAGCAATCCTCTATTCATGCCAGTACCTTTCCTGTAACACCATGGCTCTGAATTTGTTAAGCTGCCTCATATGTGGCACTTTATCAAAGGCTGTCTGAAAAGTCAAGTACACAACATCCACTGATTCTCCTTTGTCTATTCTGCTTGTTATTTCTTCAAAACTTTCCAACAGATTTGTCAGGCAAGGTTTTCCCTTGAGGAGACCATGCTAAGGCCTATTTTATCATATGCCTCCAAGTACCTCGAAACCTCATCCTTAATCCAACCACTGAGGTCAGACTAATTGGCCTTTAATTTCCTTTCTTCTGCCTCCCCATCTTTACTCAGTGTTCTTTCCCAATCTATTATAACATATAACCATATTTACAGCACAGAAACAGGCCATCTCTGCCCTTCTAGTCCATGCCGAACACTAACTCTCACCTAGTCCCACCGACCTGCACTCAGCCCATAACCCTCAATTCCTTTCCTGTCCATATACCTATCCAATTTTTTTTTAAATGACAAAATCGAACCTGCCTCTACCACTTCTACTGGAAGCCTGTTCCACACAGCTACCACTCTCTGAGTAAAGAATTCTGGTCAACTCCACTCTCATGCCTCTGTAATTCCCTTTACCCTACTGCAATTCTGATACATCTAACTTTAGCTTCTCCTCAAACTTCAGGGTGAATTTGGTCCTTTACCTTAAGCACTCTAATCATGTAATCACATGTAAGAGCTTTCATGGCTCCTGCTGGCCTTCCTAATTCCTTCTTTCATACTTGTCTCACTTTTTTTACACTCCTCATGTGTTTCATTTGATCCTAACTTCTGAATCTTTACGTACTTTATTTTCATCTTGACTAAATTCATCACCTTTCTTGATATCCAATGACCTCTTACCTTTCCATCCTTATCCTTCCTTCCAACAAGAACATACCTTTCCTGTACTCTGTGCGATTCATCTTTAAACACCCTCCACGTGTCTGATATGGACATCAGAAAAAAAGGTGATCCCAGTGAACTCTTCTTAGTTCCTGCCTAATGTGCTCGCAATTTGCCCCGCTACAACTTTAAACTATCCGGTCGGGGTGTAGTGGCATCTGCACTGGATTTGGAGGTGAGTGGTCCCAGGTTTGAACTAGGCCGACTCCTTACACACTTTACATCCGTGCTGGGCGAGTGTTGAGCTAGCAACTTAGCCTCATAAAAAAACAGGCAAGAATGCTGAAGAAATGGTGAAGCTGTGCCCAATGTACCATATGCCATGGTAAGGAGCAACACATACAATTTAAAACTCTCCTTCAATGACCGTGCCTATCCTCATCTATAGCTATCATGAAAGTTAGGGTTGCGGTCAGTGTTCCCTAACAGCTCACGACTGAAAGGTCAGTCACCTGGCTGGGCTCATTATCCAACACCAGGTCCAGTATAGCTCCTCCTCTCACTGGACCATCCAGATACTGATTTAAGAAACCTTCCTGGATACATTTAACAAATTCTGCCCTATCTAATCCCCTTGCACTAAGAAGGTCCCAGTTTATATTAGGGAATTTGAAATTCCCCATGACAAGGGTATTATTGTAAAGCAGGGTGGACTTGAAATGGCAAGAGCATAAAAGCATTGGCATAGCACAAAGAAGCAGGTAGGCAAATGGCACGCCAGTCCAATTGGGGTGAATTCATGCTTGTGCAGATTTGAAATTATGGATAGTATCATTACGGATGAACTAAAGTGAGAAGCAGTCTTGACTGATTCTCTGGAAAGCTGTAGACAATTTAACTTGCAACTGACACTGTTATAGCAAGTGAAAACTACCAATCATTGTGGGACATTGTGATTCCATGCCATTGGGGAAGACGAGAGGGATGTTCACAACGTTAGCATATTTTTAAGGGTGTATCAGTCATGGTCCAGTCCGTGAAGTCCACGTTCCATTTCACAGTCCGGTCAGTGGACTCCAGACTCCGGGTCTTCTGGCTGTCCCTTGTTTCATTTGGGCTTAATCATAGGCACCTGAATCTCGTCTTGGAGCTGGGAATGTAAGTGGCCCTGGGGTTGAGTGTAGGTACTGGTTTGTCTCATCAGTGTCCTGTTCTTGCTGCTGTTGGGTAAGCTGTTACCCTGTGGTTGGATCTGTCCCTTCCCCTTCTTTCTGTAGCCCTTGCCTGGAGTCTCGCCTACTACCTTCCTGCCTGGAGCCTTGCCTGCGTCCTCGCCTATTCTCGTTGTCAAGTCCTACTGCTGGAACAAGACCGGAGCCTTGCTATGTCCAGATAAGGATCTGTCTTTTGTTGTATGGAACTGTCTCTTTGTGTCCACACCTTCCCAAGGTAGGTACAAGGACCAAGGCTCTGTGTTCCTGCTCTGCTTTGGTCAGCCCAGGAGTCAAGACCCAGGTTCTGGGTCCCTGTTCAATCCAGTCTCTGGCTTGGAGTCCTTGTCCAGGTTCCAAGTTTCTAGTTCCTCTTCCAGGTTTCCCAGTCTAGTCCTAGCCCAGGTCCTGTATCCTAGTCTCTCCCAGGGTCTGTGTCTTATCCAGCATTGTTTCTTCCCCTCTTCCCTTGCTTTCTTGACACACCTAGTCCTGTCCCTTGTACTTCAGTGTCTGTGTCTTGCACTTGGGCCTGTTCCCAATGCCCACTTATGACAGTATCCTTGATACTTAAAACACAATTGAGGAGGAAGTGTACCACAAAGTGTTTTTCTTAGTGGTACATTTATGGAGGAGGCATTACCTCTCAACTCTGCAATAACAGGGGTGTATTCTGGGTGTTGTCAATAACAAGAGTATTCTGGGTGTTGTCAAACTGTATGGAAGGCATAGCTTATGGATGATTGACTAGTTTTGTGGCCAATTCAGAATCAGGCTTATTATCACTGGCATGTGACATGAAATTTCGTAACTTAACAGCAGCAAATCAATGCAATAGGTAATATAGAAGAGAGAAAAATACATAAATAAAATGAAAAGAATGATAAATAATCAATTTACAGTATATGTATATTGAATAGATTTTAAAGGGTGAAAAAACAAAAAAAAACTGTATATTAAAAAGGTGAGGTAATATTTATGGGTTCAATGTCCATTTAGGAATCGGATGGCAGAGGGGAAAAGGCTGTTCCTGAATCGCTGAGTGTGTGCCTTCAGGCTTCTGTACCTCCTCCCTGATGGTGACAGCGAGAAGGCTTGCTGAGTGAGGAGAGACCAGGCCGCTGAGCAGAGCTTTGTGGCAGTTACTTTGCATCGGCATGACCCAGTGCTCACTGTCCCAGCTACTCTGGGAAGTCTCACTTGCCTGGTCAAGATAAGACATCAGATATTATTTGAGATTTGAGAGGGGAAGGGAATTTCGTGGGTTTTATCCTTGCCTCTTTGTTTCACTCCGCAATTCCGTAGGTGGCGGGAATGCGCCTCGTGTTTGTCGGTCGCCATTAAACTTTGCAAGAAGGACTGTAACACGTTTGAGTGAGAGGCCTTGGAAACTGATTACCTGGCGCCGCCATCTGAAGAAAATCTTTGGAAATTTATTTTGCGGCTGGAGATGGGTTGCGTTGCTGTGTGGACATCTGAGACCGTGGAGAAGGGCGGGTTCTGCCCTCGCCGAATGCTGAATGTGTTACTGAGGAGGGGCTTCGGGGCTGGGGTGGGTGGTGGAGGTGCAAATAATCTTCACAACGCTGCCTTCGCAAGATGCATGTCAGTCCAAGTTTCTGGCCGAGGGAGAGTGAGCATCTGCTGCCTGGCGGTGGGGCTCAGCGCTCATTTTTCTAGCTGATCAGTGAAGTCTCCCCTGCCGTGTGGGTGGGGGTCACACCCCTGCAAAGATTCTTCCAGGCACCGACTCCAGTCTGGAAATATCAATCCAAGGACAAGAGGGGTTAAGAACTGCGGGCCTGTTTGCAGTTTCTCTGTCTTGCCGAGTGGCACTGTCCATGCAGAGTTCCCAAAATTCAATTCATATGAGGTCTGGTTTTCCAATCGACAGATACCTGTAAGAAGTACAGGTATTTGTGGTTTGGCAGCTGGAGAGAGCTGCAGCCGTCAACACCTGTTTTTATTATCTTTCTGATTTTACTTTTTGAGTGGTTTTGCTGGATTTTACAGATTTAAGCCATGAACTCGGTTCTCAGATTGTCGCCTTGGTGTTTTATGTTCAGTCTGTGCTTTTCTCTGATGTTTCAAATATGGTTCGCGTTCTGAACTTGTTACTGAGGAGTATGGTGATGGTTTTATTTATGGGGGAGGCAGTGTCTGGTACTCCGCAAAAGACACCCTTTGCCGACTGCTTATGAACCAGGTTTACAGCTGAGCGAAAGGCACAAGCTGGCGGAATGAGGGGAAAGACGAGACGTCCTGAGCAGAGGTTGTGACAGTTACGCTCTGTGTTCCCTTTCCCATGGGCTCTGGGATGTCACGTTTGCCTTGTGAGAGATTTCTTTGCAGACACTGATTAGAGTTCGGAAAGTTTCATCAGAAGTCCGTTGTGGGATCGCGCAGGACCGGGTGAGGCATCTCTGACGGGGCTTGGAAGGGAAAGAGAAAGGTGAAAGGTAATCCGGTCGGAGCTCCGCTGCCCTGCAGAATTTTTGCTTCTGTTTCAGACTTTGTCTGGCAGTTGGCTCAAAGCTCAATTGACAATTGTCTTTTTAAAGGGATTAAGAGATTCTCATCTACAGGGATAGCGGAGGGCCACAATGGGTGTGCTCCCCAGGGTGAAGAAGAGCAGCCATTCACACCTCTCCTTTATTCGATGTTTCAATTACTGTTATGGAGTGGCCGAGCTTCGCTCTCAGAAACTGGCTGAGCTGCAATCTTTGTGTCTCCAGAGTCAACAGAGTTTCCCCCCAGCTCAGTTTTTCAGTTTGTCTTGACTTTGATACGTGTCAAATTGATTTCAATGGCAGAGAAACACAAAGTGCTGGGAGATCTGACAAGGTCAGGCAGCATCTACGGGGAGCAACAGAGACAATGTTCCAGTAAAGAGCAGAAGATTATTTCACGAGTGTGGTGGCAGAGGTTCGGGGTGGGTGCAGCGGAATAAAGGTAATATTGATTACAGCCTTTCTTGTGAATCAGGAAATGTTTGCAGGGAAAGGCGCGGTGCCATTGCGTTTGTTCCGTGGGTCCAATCATCCAAATCGTCACGATGACAATTCGCAGCCTGGATGCAGCGGAAAAAAGATTCAAGATTCAAAAACTTTGCCATTCTAACCGTACATCAGCTCTGCAGGGCAGAATGAGACAGATTTCCCAGGAGCAGTGCAATCATAACATAACAAACGCAACACTAAATAATAAACATAACAACAAATAGTAAACCACAACAGCCACATGCCAGTTAAAAACAAGTTATAAGTGTCCAGTGCAAGTTAAAAGTGTCCAAAGCAGAGTCAGGTCGAGCAGCTATTTAGCAGTCCGACTGCCTGTGGGAGGAAGCTGTTCGCCTTGTGGTTTTAATTTTGATGCTCCTGTAACGTTTACTTGATGGCAGAAGAACAAACAGTTCATGGAGAGGGTGTGAGGGGTCTTTAATGATGTACCGTGTCTTCTGGAGGCATTGGCTCTGAAAGAGGTCTTGGACAGTACTATTGGTTACATCCTTGTGAAACATGAAGTGTTTGCCAATGCCCTAAATAGAATTACTGAGATGGGACTTTGCGGGTTGGGTGTGTGACACAGGGTGCAAAATGTCATCACAAGGCAGGCCAGGCATGCAGACCCAATGGAGGTTTACGAGTGGAGGGAGATGGAGAGCAGGTTGCAGCAGCCTGACAGAAGGGAAGGAGGGGGCCAGGTAGGCAGAGGTTTCCCAACGGTATGGCTTGGTGTTCATCTTTAGAGCTGATTTGATCTGTAAAGTCTCGTTTGCCTTGCCAGAGGGTCACACCCCTGCAAAGGCTTTCAGACGCTGACTGGACCCTGTAAGTATTAAATCAAGGGTAGGAGTGTGGTAGGAATTGCGTGGTCTGTTTGCAGCTCCTGTGTTCTGCTGAGGTGCATTGGTCTTGCAGAGCTCCCAAATTTCGGTTGATATCTATGGAAAGAGGAAGAAGGCTGCGAGTAACCGGCTGATTTCAGGAGTGAAGGCAGTTTTCCCACTCGGTAAAAGAGAGGCAAGACTGGGAAGGACCATGACGTCAGCCAGTAGAACGCAAAAGATTTAAAAAGGCAGGTAATCTTCAACGGTTTTTGATTCGGAGTTTCAGGAGTGAAGGCAGTTTTCCCACTCGGAGTAAAAGAGGGCAGACTGGGCAGGCACGTGACGTCAGCCGGTAGAGTGCGAGAGGTTTAAAAGGAAGTCCGCCATATCCAGCAGGCAGTGGAGTGAGAGGGCTTTGGCACAATGGGCTTGGGCGGTAACGGGACAAGGCGAGGTCGGTTTACCTGTGTGTTTTGCGGAAAGGAGGAAGTATGTGCGTGAGGCCAGTTTTCTGTGCTCAGTGTCAGATGTTGGAGGTCCTGGAGTCTCCAATCTCCCCGGATGGCCATATCTGCACCAAGTGTCGTCATGGTCCAGTCTGTGAAGTCTGCATTCCGGTTCATGGTACAGTTCGCGGACTCCAGGTCTTCAGGCTGTCCCTTGTTTCAGTTGGGCTTAATCATAGGCACCTGATGCTCGTCTTGGAGCTGGGAATGTAAGTGGCTCTGGGGTTGAGTGTGGGTGCTGGTTTGTCTCGTCAGTATCCCCTTGGAGCAACCTGCAGGTGGAAGGCTAGAGCAGCCCTTGGTGATCCCTAGGCCTGGTTGGAGCTTTGTTGTCTCTAGTTGGAGCAGTCATCGGGGAGTGGATTCAGCCGTTTCCAGGGCCAGCTGAGTGGCCGTCTGCCACTCTGAGCTAGATATGGATTTGGCTGTTTCTGTAGCCAGCCAAGGTTGCTGGCTGCCCTGAGACTCAGAGACAATCTGGACTGAGCTCCCTTCCTGCCCTTGCTTCTGTGGGGTAAACCAGGCTGCCTTTGCTGTTACCCTGAGGCTGGTCTGTTCCCTTCCCTTCTCCTCTCAATCCCTGATAGTTACCTTGGCACACATCCCAGTCCCACATCCTAGTAAACGTCCTGGCCCTGCGTCCTAGAAAGGGTCCCGGCCCTGTGTTCCAAGAAGGAGTTCCTCATCCTGCCCAGAGTGCCTTATCGAATCCAAGCCTCGTCCAGTCCTGTAGCCACATCATGTCTTCACCTAGTTCTGGGATCCGAGCCCTAGTCAAGACCCAGGTTCTGGGTCCTTGTCCAGTCTCTGGCTCGGAGTCTGAGCCCAGGCTCCTAGTTCCCAGTTCCTTGACCTAGCCAAAGTCCCAGCCCAAGTAGGTGTTCCTGTCCCAGCTCCTAGTGTGTGTCCGTTCCCGTCCCTGAATGTAGTCTAGTCCATTTCCCAGTACTTCAGTGACTGTCTTGCATTTGGTTCTGCCTTCAGTGCCCCCTTATAACAGGTGTGTAGAGCTGCAACTCCTGAGGGACCAAGTTAGGGAACTAGACATGCAGCTCAAAGACCTTCGCCTGGTCAGGGAGAGCGAGGAGGTGGTAGAAAGGAGTTATAGGCAGGTGGTCACACTGGTGCCATGGGAGACAGACAGGTGGGTCAGTCAGGAGAGGGAAGGGAAAGAGTCAGGTACTAGAGAGTACCCCTGTGGCTGTACCCCTTGACAATAAGTACTCCTGTTTGAGTACTGTTGGGGTGGGGGAACAACCTAACAACCTACCTGGTGGAAGTGACAGTGGCTGTGCCTCTGGCACAGAGTCTGGTCCTGTGGCTAAGAAGGGTAGGGAAAAGAAGAGGAAGGCAGTAGTGATAGGGGACTCTATAGTCAGGGGTTCAGACAGGCGATTCTGTGGATGCAGGAATGAAACTCGGATGGTAGTTTGCCTCCCAGGTGCCAGGGTCCGGGGTGCTTCTGATCGTGTCCAAGATATCCTGCAGTGGGAGGGAGAACAGCCAGAGGTTATGGTACATAATGACATGGGTAAGAAAAGGGAAGAGGTCCTGAAAAAGACTACAGGGAGTTAGGAAGGAAGTTGAGAAGCAGGGCCACAAAGGTAGTAATCTCGGGATTACTGCCTGTGCCACACGACAGTGAGAATAGGAATAGAATGAGGTGAAGGATAAATGCGTGGCTGAGGGATTGGAGCAGGGGCAGGGATTCATATTACTGGATCATTGGGACCTCTCTTGGGGCAGGTGTGACCTATACAAAAAGGATGGGTTGCATTTAAATCACAGGGGAACCAATAACCTGGCAGGGAGATTTGCTAAGGCTACTGGGGAGAGTTTCAACTAGAATTATTGGGGGGTGGGAACCAAATTGAAGAGTCTAGGGAAGAAAGAGGTGGTTGCCTCACAAATAGAGAAAGCTTGGAGACGGTGTGTGAGGGAGGATAGGCAGGTGATAGAGCAGGGACACACTCAGGTGGACGGTCTGAGATGTGTCTATTTTAATGCATGGAGTATTGTTAACAAAGCAGATGAGCTTGGAGTAGTGGTCGCCAACCCGATGACCACGATCAACTGGTCGATCTTTGAGACTTTCCCAGTAGATCCCGAAGAAAAAATACACAGATACTGTTGAGAGATTGGTTGCGAGGTTTTAGTTCTGTTCTTTCTGCCCAGTGTGTGCAGCTCCCCCGCCACACACTTGACTGCACAGTGTATTTCAGTGGTCACCAATCACCGGGCCGCGAGGAAATGATACGAGTCAGCTGCTCCTTTCCTCAGTGAAAGTCGCCTAAACGGAGTGACAGCCTTGTGTGGCCGGCGATAAGTGCCATTGGTACTGGCCTGGAGCACGGACTGATAGGTGCTGCCTCTAAACCTGTTTAGCACACCGAATGTTCGTGGGGAAGCCGGTGCTAAAATATTCACAGTGGACCTAACTTGGGCTCAGGGTTTCGTAAGTAGCCGCTACCGCACTGCTATCTACTGAAGCAAGCTTTTGTCAGCCGATAGATCCTACAAGGGGGGGCAGGCACGCCTCCTGTCGCACTCATCGCTCGGTCGGTCGCTCTCTCTGGACTGTGACCGCCGCAGCCCCGTCACAGGGACCTCTGACCCTTAACTGTCCTCTGACCCCACTTGCGACCCGCCGCACCTGGCCAAGGTTCTGGAGGTTGCCCGAAGAGGCAATGAAGCCCTCAAAACTGCTTAAATCACCCTGTGCTTAAAGACAAACCCGCTGAGTTTCTCTCAGCAGGAAAAAAGTGAACAAGCGGGACAGAAGCTGAGAGCCACGAAAACTAAATTGCGGAATAGACTGGACACAAGGGACCTCCTTCAAGTATCGCAGTATTCCAGACATGTTTAACATCCCCCACCCCCCCCCACTCCGTCAGCCGGTCCACAAGAGTATGGTCAATATTAAACTGGTCCTCAGTACACAGAAGGGTGCAACAAGTGCTGGGAGAGCACTTTTGGTTCTGTTGATTCGCGGTTGGATGAATTTGCGCATGCAGAACTTGCGGATAAGGAGGGCCGTTAGTATGTAGATAAGCCTACAAGAGGAGAGTCAGTACTGGGAAATGAACCTGGTCAGATGTCAGATCTCACAGGGGGAGAGAATTTTGGAGATGGTGATCATAAATCTATTTCCTTTCCAATAACGTTGGCGAGAGATGCGAACAGACAAGGTAGAAAAATCCTGAATTGGAATAAGCCAAGGATGACCGCAGAGGTGCATGCGCAGCTGACTCGGCGGTCAAAAAAGCCTCTGAGCAAGCTTGGGGAGAAGAGGAGGATGTCCTCTTCAGCTGTGGCTGAGGAGAAACAATGGGTGTTCTCTGCAAGGTGATGGCTAAATTGGCACCTCTGTGGCTGATTTATTTGATGTGCAATTCCGATTGTCGAGTGGCTGAGAGAAGCTGTCCGAGTTGCAGACTTTGCGTCTGCACAGGTTATCATGGGGAAGTTTCTCTCCCCCCACCCACCTTCTTCTGACCAATTGAGTTTGTCCCCTTGTTGTCATTGTCATCGTCTTGACCTTGATGCATAGCAAACTGTTTAGCAGTGGCAGGCAGGCAGGGTCTCTCTTACATGACAGACTGACTGGTTATGCAGCCAGCGGGGTGGGTGCTTGCATGTAGAAACGGGAGGGGGAGAGTGAGGGAGGAAGGGGGCGGGCACACGAGGCAAGAGGAAATCTGTGTAGCGGACCGACGGTGGCGCTGGTGCCCCACTGCTCTGATTGGCAGGTGTGATTTTGCCCGGCATCATCCCTCGGTCGTGGAGCGTGCGGGCGGGCGCTGTGGACTGAAAGGGGTATTGATTATCGCCTTGGTTCTGAAACAGGAAAAGTGTGAAGAGAAAGCAGGAGCCGGCCCCCAGCGCTAACGGCAGCCAGCAGCCACGCGAGGTAAATGCCGCGAGTGCGGACAGATGGGAGCGGCCGGCGGCCGTGGCCGCAGTGCGGAAGGTGGTGGCAGCTAGCCGTGACAGGACACAGGACAGAGCTCCCTGAGTGCGTGAAGCACGGCGACGTGGACGGACGCGGCAACGGTGGAGATGGCGCCGAGCGGGTACGCCTAAGTGTGAGAGGTTTGAGTGAGTGAGTGGCCTTGGAAAATGATGAAAGTTAGAAACACAGAGTGGTAGAGCACAGTACAGGCAGGCAGGCAGGCCATTGGGCCCACAGTGTTGCCTTCTTCCAGCCGGCTTGTCAGCCAGGGTACCATTCTTTATCTTCCTCTCTGGGGAGGGGGGAGCATTCTAAATTCCACTTTCTAAATTTCTCTCTGGGAGAAATTTATCCCTAACATTCTGCTGATTGCCCTGCTAGAGACCCCTAAGCATGGAGCAGTCGTCCATACATACATACATGTATTTCCCTGCAGACGGATGATCCCAATTCAGAGGCGAGGCGGAAATTGTAGCCTTGTAGCCTGATAATTTGCCCTTCCCCAATGAAGAAGTGTTGCTGTCTGCCCTCTGTGATTGTATCCTTTTGCACGATAATGGTTAAGGCCAGGCAGGCAGACAGGCCAGGCCCAGGGAGCGAGCGGCGGTCAGTGTCCGCCCGCCCTCCCCCAGGTGCTCTGAGCCTCTGAGAGATGTGAGAGCTTGACTGAGCCGGACGGTCATAGACAATGCAGGATAGACAGTAGGTGCAGGAGTTGGCCATTCGGCCCTTCTAGGCAGCACCGCCACTCACTGTCATCATGGCTAAGGATAGACGATCAGTAGTACCCCGTTGCTGCCCTCTCCCCCCATATCCCTTGAGCCTCGAATGTAATGGCTGGGGGTGGGCCGGCGGGGGTATGGGGCACAAGGTAGAGAATGTCATGACAGAGCAGATAGGCAGGCAGCTAGACGAATCAGAATGGAGGTTTTGGAGCAGGGAAGAAGGAAGCAAGAGAGAGCGAGAGAAAGAAGGAAGCAAGCGAGAGAGAGAGAGAGAGAGAGAGAGAGAGAAAAAGAAATCCGGGCCAGACGGATGAGGCCAGGACAGGTAGGCAGGCAGAGTTTTTTTTTGCTGATGGTACGTATGGCTGGGTGGTGATTTTTGTCACGGCATGGCACGGCGCTGCTGAGCTGAATCTGGTGCGGAAGGCGGTGGGAGATGCGGATGGTGCGCACGGGGCAGAAGAAGGGAGCAGGAGCACCGGGCCCTGCCGTTTGTTGCGCTGGCGCCCCCACCCAGTTCTCCGTAGCCGGGCACCCATCTGTCACACCCTCCCTCCCTCGCTCGCTCGCTCGGATGGCTTGTCCCAGTCGGCCGGGTCGATTTGAATGAGCCTGTCCGTCTGGCCGGCTGCTGAAAGAAACGGTGAAATTGCAGCCGAGCGAGTGAGTGGATATCAGTCGCCCGTCTGTCGGTCGGTGGGTCGGTCGCGTCTGTCTTTGGCACCTTTGTAAGGGAGCAGCTGAGAAGAAGAGAAAAGGAGAGAGAGAAAGAGCGCAGGAGAGAAAAGGCCTTTCAGCCCGCTCGACTCTGGTGCTGAGCTTGGTGCAGCCAGCAGCCAAGCCGAGCAAGCAGGCCAGGCATCGGAATGGATGATGTGCAGAGCAGCTTGCTGCAGGAATGCCAAGTGGTATTCCGTCCTTCGGAAAGCTGGTGAAGCGCAGCGCCTTGGCTGCAGCACCTACCTGATGTGAGATGCAGTCGATCTTAGCGGGACGGCCTAGATATAATGCCAGTGCTGCTGTTGAGTTGGCTACAGATTGCGCGAGTGAGCGAGCTGTAGGTAGAGAGGAAGATCTAGACACAGACACACAGAGGGTGTGGAGAGCAAGCAGCTCTCTGTCTCTCTGACTCTCACACTGTCTTCTGTCTCTCGCTCCTTCTCACTCACTCTCACACTGTCTTCTCTCTCCCCCTCCACGTGCACGCTTGTTTATGCTGCTGCTGCTGCTGCTGAGTTTTTCTCACTTTTCTTTTCTTTGTTAGTTTGAAATTCCCCAGGGGGGAAGTGCACCGTTCCCAGAGGCACTGCAATACCGGGTCGATGCGTGGAGTGGACGGAGCAAGCCCCTATTCCATCTCCCTGTTCCAAAAATCAATTTAATATATGGTCCCCAGATAAGGGACGTATCAGATATTAAACTGATAAGAACAGATACTACACTTGATCTTAGCCAAAAGGCCGAGAAGCGATGCCGGCGCGGCCCTTGAGTCGCCCGCATCCTGCCCGGGCTCCGGTGTTTAGATTGAAGCAGGAGGCCTGGCAGAGTGCTTGCTGCCCTGCCCCGCTGGCAGCCCTGGCCCGGGTCGTCTGGAATCGATCGTCGTGCTCGACAGCTGTCACCTCGCTGGTCGGCGGTGAGTCGGACTTGTCAGAGGCTATGTAAATCTGCCAGTGATCCACCAATGGTCGGGGAGGGAGGCTGGGCCTGTTAGGGCCGACGTCATTGGCAGAGGCTGCCGGCTGCCGGCTGAGGCTCAGCAGCTAGCTGCGCGAGCGAGGGACGATCTGTCCTCTCCGTGGCCCCAGGAGAGACGGCCGTCGTGCAGCCCACCCCGCCCGCTTTGGGACAGAGCAGGCGGGGCGGGCGGCTCTGCGCGTGCGTGCGACAGCGTGGCCGTCGGCTGGGATGGGAAGTTTCCTCACTTGCCCCGCTCTCTGTCCTCCTGGCCGTGGGAGGCTGGTCATGCTGTCCTGTCCGCAGGGGGAGTGGAAGCAGGCCGCTCGACCCTCCCTGCAAGGCCGTCCCCTCCCCGCACTCGACGGCGAGAGCGCGCCTCCTCTGGGCTCTGAGCCGAGCCGTCTGCTTGCCGAGGCTGTGCTCTGCCGGGAAGCGAGAAAACGGAAGGGTGGCGGCACCGGCCGGCGGCTCAAGACCGGCGCGACGGTGGTGGACGTGGGTGGCCAAAGTCGGCGGTCAGAAAGGCCTCCTGGCTAGCATGGGGAGAAGAGGAGGATGTCGTCTACAGGTGTGGCTGAGGGCAGACAATGGGTGTGCTCTGCAAGGCGAAGGCTAAATTGCAGCCGTTGTTGACACCTCTGTGGCTGATTTATTTGATGTGCAATTCCGATTGTCGAGTGGCTGAGAGAAGCTGTCCGAGTTGCAGACTTTGCGTCTGCACAGGTTATCATGGGGAAGTTTCTCTCCCCCCCACCCACCTTCTTCTGACCAATTGAGTTTGTCCCCTTGTTGTCATTGTCATCGTCTTGACCTTGATGCATAGCAAACTGTTTAGCAGTGGCAGGCAGGCAGGGTCTCTCTTACATGACAGACTGACTGGTTATGCAGCCAGCGGGGTGGGTGCTTGCATGTAGAAACGGGAGGGGGAGAGTGAGGGAGGAAGGGGGCGGGCACGCGTGGCAAGAGGAAATCTGTGTAGCGGACCGACGGTGGCGCTGGTGCCCCACTGCTCTGATTGGCAGGTGTGATTTTGCCCGGCATCATCCCTCGGTCGTGGAGCGTGCGGGCGAGCGCTGTGGACTGAAAGTGGTATTGATTATCGCCTTGGTTCTGAAACAGGAAAAGTGTGAAGAGAAAGCAGGAGCCGGCCCCCAGCGCTAACGGCAGCCAGCAGCCACGCGAGGTAAATGCCGCGAGTGCTGACAGATGGGAGCGGCCGGCGGCCGTGGCCGCAGTGTGGAAGGTGGCGGCAGCTAGCCGTGACAGGACACAGGGCAGAGCTCCCTGAGTGCGTGAAGCACGGCGACGTGGACGGACGCGGCAACGGTGGAGACGGCGCCGAGCGGGTACGCCTAAGTGTGAGAGGTTTGAGTGAGTGAGTGGCCTTGGAAAATGATGAAAGTTAGAAACACAGAGTGGTGGAGCACAGTACAGGCAGGCAGGCAGGCAGGCCGTTGGGCCCACAGTGTTGCCTTCTTCCAGCCGGCTTGTCAGCCAGGGTACCATTCTTTATCTTCCTCTCTGGGGAGGGGGGAGCATTCTAAATTCCACTTTCTAAATTTCTCTCTGGGAGAAATTTATCCCTAACATTCTGCTGATTGCCCTGCTAGAGACCCCTAAGCATGGAGCAGTCGTCCATACATACATACATGTATTTCCCTGCAGACGGATGATCCCAATTCAGAGGCGAGGCGGAAATTGTAGCCTTGTAGCCTGATAATTTGCCCTTCCCCAATGAAGAAGTGTTGCTGTCTGCCCTCTGTGATTGTATCCTTTTGCACGATAATGGTTAAGGCCAGGCAGGCAGACAGGCCAGGCCCAGGGAGCGAGCGGCGGTCAGTGTCCGCCCGCCCTCCCCCAGGTGCTCTGAGCCTCTGAGAGATGTGAGAGCTTGACTGAGCCGGTCGGTCATAGACAATGCAGGATAGACAGTAGGTGCAGGAGTTGGCCATTCGGCCCTTCTAGGCAGCACCGCCACTCACTGTCATCATGGCTAAGGATAGACGATCAGTAGTACCCCGTTGCTGCCCTCTCCCCCCATATCCCTTGAGCCTCGAATGTAATGGCTGGGGGTGGGCCGGCGGGGGTATGGGGCACAAGGTAGAGAATGTCATGACAGAGCAGATAGGCAGGCAGCTAGACGAATCAGAATGGAGGTTTTGGAGCAGGGAAGAAGGAAGCAAGAGAGAGCGAGAGAAAGAAGGAAGCAAGCGAGAGAGAGAGAGAGAGAGAGAGAGAGAAAAAGAAATCCGGGCCAGACGGATGAGGCCAGGACAGGTAGGCAGGCAGAGTTTTTTTTTGCTGATGGTACGTATGGCTGGGTGGTGATTTTTGTCACGGCATGGCACGGCGCTGCTGAGCTGAATCTGGTGCGGAAGGCGGTGGGAGATGCGGATGGTGCGCACGGGGCAGAAGAAGGGAGCAGGAGCACCGGGCCCTGCCGTTTGTTGCGCTGGCGCCCCCACCCAGTTCTCCGTAGCCGGGCACCCATCTGTCACACCCTCCCTCCCTCGCTCGCTCGCTCGGATGGCTTGTCCCAGTCGGCCGGGTCGATTTGAATGAGCCTGTCCGTCTGGCCGGCTGCTGAAAGAAACGGTGAAATTGCAGCCGAGCGAGTGAGTGGATATCAGTCGCCCGTCTGTCGGTCGGTGGGTCGGTCGCGTCTGTCTTTGGCTCCTTTGTAAGGGAGCAGCTGAGAAGAAGAGAAAAGGAGAGAGAGAAAGAGCGCAGGAGAGAAAAGGCCTTTCAGCCCGCTCGACTCTGGTGCTGAGCTTGGTGCAGCCAGCAGCCAAGCCGAGCAAGCAGGCCAGGCATCGGAATGGATGATGTGCAGAGCCGCTTGCTGCAGGAATGCCAAGTGGTATTCCGTCCTTCGGAAAGCTGGTGAAGCGCAGCGCCTTGGCTGCAGCACCTACCTGATGTGAGATGCAGTCGATCTTAGCGGGACGGCCTAGATATAATGCCAGTGCTGCTGTTGAGTTGGCTACAGATTGCGCGAGTGAGCGAGCTGTAGGTAGAGAGGAAGATCTAGACACAGACGCACAGAGGGTGTGGAGAGCAAGCAGCTCTCTGTCTCTCTGACTCTCACACTGTCTTCTGTCTCTCGCTCCTTCTCACTCACTCTCACACTCTGTCTTCTCTCTCCCCCTCCACGTGCACGCTTGTTTATGCTGCTGCTGCTGCTGCTGAGTTTTTCTCACTTTTCTTTTCTTTGTTAGTTTGAAATTCCCCAGGGGGGAAGTGCACCGTTCCCAGAGGCACTGCAATACCGGGTCGATGCGTGGAGTGGACGGAGCAAGCCCCTATTCCATCTCCCTGTTCCAAAAATCAATTTAATATATGGTCCCCAGATAAGGGACGTATCAGATATTAAACTGATAAGAACAGATACTACACTTGATCTTAGCCAAAAGGCCGAGAAGCAATGCCGGCGCGGCCCTTGAGTCGCCCGCATCCTGCCCGGGCTCCGGTGTTTAGATTGAAGCAGGAGGCCTGGCAGAGTGCTTGCTGCCCTGCCCCGCTGGCAGCCCTGGCCCGGGTCGTCTGGAATCGATCGTCGTGCTCGACAGCTGTCACCTCGCTGGTCGGCGGTGAGTCGGACTTGTCAGAGGCTATGTAAATCTGCCAGTGATCCACCAATGGTCGGGGAGGGAGGCTGGGCCTGTTAGGGCCGACGTCATTGGCAGAGGCTGCCGGCTGCCGGCTGAGGCTCAGCAGCTAGCTGCGCGAGCGAGGGACGATCTGTCCTCTCCGTGGCCCCAGGAGAGATGGCCGTCGTGCAGCCCACCCCGCCCGCTTTGGGACAGAGCAGGCGGGGCGGGCGGCTCTGCGCGTGCGTGCGACAGCGTGGCCGTCGGCTGGGATGGGAAGTTTCCTCACTTGCCCCGCTCTCTGTCCTCCTGGCCGTGGGAGGCTGGTCATGCTGTCCTGTCCGCAGGGGGAGTGGAAGCAGGCCGCTCGACCCTCCCTGCAAGGCCGTCCCCTCCCCGCACTCGACGGCGAGAGCGCGCCTCCTCTGGGCTCTGAGCCGAGCCGTCTGCTTGCCGAGGCTGTGCTCTGCCGGGAAGCGAGAAAACGGAAGGGTGGCGGCACCGGCCGGCGGCTCAAGACCGGCGCGACGGTGGTGGACGTGGGTGGCCAAAGTCGGCGGTCAGAAAGGCCTCCTGGCTAGCATGGGGAGAAGAGGAGGATGTCGTCTACAGGTGTGGCTGAGGGCAGACAATGGGTGTGCTCTGCAAGGCGAAGGCTAAATTGCAGCCGTTGTTGACACCTCTGTGGCTGATTTATTTGATGTGCAATTCCGATTGTCGAGTGGCTGAGAGAAGCTGTCCGAGTTGCAGACTTTGCGTCTGCACAGGTTATCATGGGGAAGTTTCTCTCCCCCCCACCCACCTTCTTCTGACCAATTGAGTTTGTCCCCTTGTTGTCATTGTCATCGTCTTGACCTTGATGCATAGCAAACTGTTTAGCAGTGGCAGGCAGGCAGGGTCTCTCTTACATGACAGACTGACTGGTTATGCAGCCAGCGGGGTGGGTGCTTGCATGTAGAAACGGGAGGGGGAGAGTGAGGGAGGAAGGGGGCGGGCACGCGTGGCAAGAGGAAATCTGTGTAGCGGACCGACGGTGGCGCTGGTGCCCCACTGCTCTGATTGGCAGGTGTGATTTTGCCCGGCATCATCCCTCGGTTGTGGAGCGTGCGGGCGAGCGCTGTGGACTGAAAGTGGTATTGATTATCGCCTTGGTTCTGAAACAGGAAAAGTGTGAAGAGAAAGCAGGAGCCGGCCCCCAGCGCTAACGGCAGCCAGCAGCCACGCGAGGTAAATGCCGCGAGTGCGGACAGATGGGAGCGGCCGGCGGCCGTGGCCGCAGTGTGGAAGGTGGCGGCAGCTAGCCGTGACAGAACACAGGGCAGAGCTCCCTGAGTGCGTGAAGCACGGCGACGTGGACGGACGCGGCAACGGTGGAGACGGCGCCGAGCGGGTACGCCTAAGTGTGAGAGGTTTGAGTGAGTGAGTGGCCTTGGAAAATGATGAAAGTTAGAAACACAGAGTGGTGGAGCACAGTACAGGCAGGCAGGCAGGCCGTTGGGCCCACAGTGTTGCCTTCTTCCAGCCGGCTTGTCAGCCAGGGTACCATTCTTTATCTTCCTCTCTGGGGAGGGGGGAGCATTCTAAATTCCACTTTCTAAATTTCTCTCTGGGAGAAATTTATCCCTAACATTCTGCTGATTGCCCTGCTAGAGACCCCTAAGCATGGAGCAGTCGTCCATACATACATACATACATGTATTTCCCTGCAGACAGATGATCCCAATTCAGAGGCGAGGCGGAAATTGTAGCCTTGTAGCCTGATAATTTGCCCTTCCCCAATGAAGAAGTGTTGCTGTCTGCCCTCTGTGATTGTATCCTTTTGCACGATAATGGTTAAGGCCAGGCAGGCAGACAGGCCAGGCCCAGGGAGCGAGCGGCGGTCAGTGTCCGCCCGCCCTCCCCCAGGTGCTCTGAGCCTCTGAGAGATGTGAGAGCTTGACTGAGCCGGTCGGTCATAGACAATGCAGGATAGACACTAGGTGCAGGAGTTGGCCATTCGGCCCTTCTAGGCAGCACCGCCACTCACTGTCATCATGGCTAAGGATAGACGATCAGTAGTACCCCGTTGCTGCCCTCTCCCCCCATATCCCTTGAGCCTCGAATGTAATGGCTGGGGGTGGGCCGGCGGGGGTATGGGGCACAAGATAGAGAATGTCATGACAGAGCAGATAGGCAGGCAGCTAGACGAATCAGAATGGAGGTTTTGGAGCAGGGAAGAAGGAAGCAAGAGAGAGCGAGAGAAAGAAGGAAGCAAGCGAGAGAGAGAGAGAGAGAGAGAGAGAGAAAAAGAAATCCGGGCCAGACGGATGAGGCCAGGACAGGTAGGCAGGCAGAGTTTTTTTTTGCTGATGGTACGTATGGCTGGGTGGTGATTTTTGTCACGGCATGGCACGGCGCTGCTGAGCTGAATCTGGTGCGGAAGGCGGTGGGAGATGCGGATGGTGCGCACGGGGCAGAAGAAGGGAGCAGGAGCACCGGGCCCTGCCGTTTGTTGCGCTGGCGCCCCCACCCAGTTCTCCGTAGCCGGGCACCCATCTGTCACACCCTCCCTCCCTCGCTCGCTCGCTCGGATGGCTTGTCCCAGTCGGCCGGGTCGATTTGAATGAGCCTGTCCGTCTGGCCGGCTGCTGAAAGAAACGGTGAAATTGCAGCCGAGCGAGTGAGTGGATATCAGTCGCCCGTCTGTCGGTCGGTGGGTCGGTCGCGTCTGTCTTTGGCTCCTTTGTAAGGGAGCAGCTGAGAAGAAGAGAAAAGGAGAGAGAGAAAGAGCGCAGGAGAGAAAAGGCCTTTCAGCCCGCTCGACTCTGGTGCTGAGCTTGGTGCAGCCAGCAGCCAAGCCGAGCAAGCAGGCCAGGCATCGGAATGGATGATGTGCAGAGCCGCTTGCTGCAGGAATGCCAAGTGGTATTCCGTCCTTCGGAAAGCTGGTGAAGCGCAGCGCCTTGGCTGCAGCACCTACCTGATGTGAGATGCAGTCGATCTTAGCGGGACGGCCTAGATATAATGCCAGTGCTGCTGTTGAGTTGGCTACAGATTGCGCGAGTGAGCGAGCTGTAGGTAGAGAGGAAGATCTAGACACAGACGCACAGAGGGTGTGGAGAGCAAGCAGCTCTCTGTCTCTCTGACTCTCACACTGTCTTCTGTCTCTCGCTCCTTCTCACTCACTCTCACACTCTGTCTTCTCTCTCCCCCTCCACGTGCACGCTTGTTTATGCTGCTGCTGCTGCTGCTGAGTTTTTCTCACTTTTCTTTTCTTTGTTAGTTTGAAATTCCCCAGGGGGGAAGTGCACCGTTCCCAGAGGCACTGCAATACCGGGTCGATGCGTGGAGTGGACGGAGCAAGCCCCTATTCCATCTCCCTGTTCCAAAAATCAATTTAATATATGGTCCCCAGATAAGGGACGTATCAGATATTAAACTGATAAGAACAGATACTACACTTGATCTTAGCCAAAAGGCCGAGAAGCGATGCCGGCGCGGCCCTTGAGTCGCCCGCATCCTGCCCGGGCTCCGGTGTTTAGATTGAAGCAGGAGGCCTGGCAGAGTGCTTGCTGCCCTGCCCCGCTGGCAGCCCTGGCCCGGGTCGTCTGGAATCGATCGTCGTGCTCGACAGCTGTCACCTCGCTGGTCGGCGGTGAGTCGGACTTGTCAGAGGCTATGTAAATCTGCCAGTGATCCACCAATGGTCGGGGAGGGAGGCTGGGCCTGTTAGGGCCGACGTCATTGGCAGAGGCTGCCGGCTGCCGGCTGAGGCTCAGCAGCTAGCTGCGCGAGCGAGGGACGATCTGTCCTCTCCGTGGCCCCAGGAGAGACGGCCGTCGTGCAGCCCACCCCGCCCGCTTTGGGACAGAGCAGGCGGGGCGGGCGGCTCTGCGCGTGCGTGCGACAGCGTGGCCGTCGGCTGGGATGGGAAGTTTCCTCACTTGCCCCGCTCTCTGTCCTCCTGGCCGTGGGAGGCTGGTCATGCTGTCCTGTCCGCAGGGGGAGTGGAAGCAGGCCGCTCGACCCTCCCTGCAAGGCCGTCCCCTCCCCGCACTCGACGGCGAGAGCGCGCCTCCTCTGGGCTCTGAGCCGAGCCGTCTGCTTGCCGAGGCTGTGCTCTGCCGGGAAGCGAGAAAACGGAAGGGTGGCGGCACCGGCCGGCGGCTCAAGACCGGCGCGACGGTGGTGGACGTGGGTGGCCAAAGTCGGCGGTCAGAAAGGCCTCCTGGCTAGCATGGGGAGAAGAGGAGGATGTCGTCTACAGGTGTGGCTGAGGGCAGACAATGGGTGTGCTCTGCAAGGCGAAGGCTAAATTGCAGCCGTTGTTGACACCTCTGTGGCTGATTTATTTGATGTGCAATTCCGATTGTCGAGTGGCTGAGAGAAGCTGTCCGAGTTGCAGACTTTGCGTCTGCACAGGTTATCATGGGGAAGTTTCTCTCCCCCCCACCCACCTTCTTCTGACCAATTGAGTTTGTCCCCTTGTTGTCATTGTCATCGTCTTGACCTTGATGCATAGCAAACTGTTTAGCAGTGGCAGGCAGGCAGGGTCTCTCTTACATGACAGACTGACTGGTTATGCAGCCAGCGGGGTGGGTGCTTGCATGTAGAAACGGGAGGGGGAGAGTGAGGGAGGAAGGGGGCGGGCACGCGTGGCAAGAGGAAATCTGTGTAGCGGACCGACGGTGGCGCTGGTGCCCCACTGCTCTGATTGGCAGGTGTGATTTTGCCCGGCATCATCCCTCGGTTGTGGAGCGTGCGGGCGAGCGCTGTGGACTGAAAGTGGTATTGATTATCGCCTTGGTTCTGAAACAGGAAAAGTGTGAAGAGAAAGCAGGAGCCGGCCCCCAGCGCTAACGGCAGCCAGCAGCCACGCGAGGTAAATGCCGCGAGTGCGGACAGATGGGAGCGGCCGGCGGCCGTGGCCGCAGTGTGGAAGGTGGCGGCAGCTAGCCGTGACAGAACACAGGGCAGAGCTCCCTGAGTGCGTGAAGCACGGCGACGTGGACGGACGCGGCAACGGTGGAGACGGCGCCGAGCGGGTACGCCTAAGTGTGAGAGGTTTGAGTGAGTGAGTGGCCTTGGAAAATGATGAAAGTTAGAAACACAGAGTGGTGGAGCACAGTACAGGCAGGCAGGCAGGCCGTTGGGCCCACAGTGTTGCCTTCTTCCAGCCGGCTTGTCAGCCAGGGTACCATTCTTTATCTTCCTCTCTGGGGAGGGGGGAGCATTCTAAATTCCACTTTCTAAATTTCTCTCTGGGAGAAATTTATCCCTAACATTCTGCTGATTGCCCTGCTAGAGACCCCTAAGCATGGAGCAGTCGTCCATACATACATACATACATGTATTTCCCTGCAGACAGATGATCCCAATTCAGAGGCGAGGCGGAAATTGTAGCCTTGTAGCCTGATAATTTGCCCTTCCCCAATGAAGAAGTGTTGCTGTCTGCCCTCTGTGATTGTATCCTTTTGCACGATAATGGTTAAGGCCAGGCAGGCAGACAGGCCAGGCCCAGGGAGCGAGCGGCGGTCAGTGTCCGCCCGCCCTCCCCCAGGTGCTCTGAGCCTCTGAGAGATGTGAGAGCTTGACTGAGCCGGTCGGTCATAGACAATGCAGGATAGACACTAGGTGCAGGAGTTGGCCATTCGGCCCTTCTAGGCAGCACCGCCACTCACTGTCATCATGGCTAAGGATAGACGATCAGTAGTACCCCGTTGCTGCCCTCTCCCCCCATATCCCTTGAGCCTCGAATGTAATGGCTGGGGGTGGGCCGGCGGGGGTATGGGGCACAAGATAGAGAATGTCATGACAGAGCAGATAGGCAGGCAGCTAGACGAATCAGAATGGAGGTTTTGGAGCAGGGAAGAAGGAAGCAAGAGAGAGCGAGAGAAAGAAGGAAGCAAGCGAGAGAGAGAGAGAGAGAGAGAGAGAAAAAGAAATCCGGGCCAGACGGATGAGGCCAGGACAGGTAGGCAGGCAGAGTTTTTTTTTGCTGATGGTACGTATGGCTGGGTGGTGATTTTTGTCACGGCATGGCACGGCGCTGCTGAGCTGAATCTGGTGCGGAAGGCGGTGGGAGATGCGGATGGTGCGCACGGGGCAGAAGAAGGGAGCAGGAGCACCGGGCCCTGCCGTTTGTTGCGCTGGCGCCCCCACCCAGTTCTCCGTAGCCGGGCACCCATCTGTCACACCCTCCCTCCCTCGCTCGCTCGCTCGGATGGCTTGTCCCAGTCGGCCGGGTCGATTTGAATGAGCCTGTCCGTCTGGCCGGCTGCTGAAAGAAACGGTGAAATTGCAGCCGAGCGAGTGAGTGGATATCAGTCGCCCGTCTGTCGGTCGGTGGGTCGGTCGCGTCTGTCTTTGGCTCCTTTGTAAGGGAGCAGCTGAGAAGAAGAGAAAAGGAGAGAGAGAAAGAGCGCAGGAGAGAAAAGGCCTTTCAGCCCGCTCGACTCTGGTGCTGAGCTTGGTGCAGCCAGCAGCCAAGCCGAGCAAGCAGGCCAGGCATCGGAATGGATGATGTGCAGAGCCGCTTGCTGCAGGAATGCCAAGTGGTATTCCGTCCTTCGGAAAGCTGGTGAAGCGCAGCGCCTTGGCTGCAGCACCTACCTGATGTGAGATGCAGTCGATCTTAGCGGGACGGCCTAGATATAATGCCAGTGCTGCTGTTGAGTTGGCTACAGATTGCGCGAGTGAGCGAGCTGTAGGTAGAGAGGAAGATCTAGACACAGACGCACAGAGGGTGTGGAGAGCAAGCAGCTCTCTGTCTCTCTGACTCTCACACTGTCTTCTGTCTCTCGCTCCTTCTCACTCACTCTCACACTCTGTCTTCTCTCTCCCCCTCCACGTGCACGCTTGTTTATGCTGCTGCTGCTGCTGCTGAGTTTTTCTCACTTTTCTTTTCTTTGTTAGTTTGAAATTCCCCAGGGGGGAAGTGCACCGTTCCCAGAGGCACTGCAATACCGGGTCGATGCGTGGAGTGGACGGAGCAAGCCCCTATTCCATCTCCCTGTTCCAAAAATCAATTTAATATATGGTCCCCAGATAAGGGACGTATCAGATATTAAACTGATAAGAACAGATACTACACTTGATCTTAGCCAAAAGGCCGAGAAGCGATGCCGGCGCGGCCCTTGAGTCGCCCGCATCCTGCCCGGGCTCCGGTGTTTAGATTGAAGCAGGAGGCCTGGCAGAGTGCTTGCTGCCCTGCCCCGCTGGCAGCCCTGGCCCGGGTCGTCTGGAATCGATCGTCGTGCTCGACAGCTGTCACCTCGCTGGTCGGCGGTGAGTCGGACTTGTCAGAGGCTATGTAAATCTGCCAGTGATCCACCAATGGTCGGGGAGGGAGGCTGGGCCTGTTAGGGCCGACGTCATTGGCAGAGGCTGCCGGCTGCCGGCTGAGGCTCAGCAGCTAGCTGCGCGAGCGAGGGACGATCTGTCCTCTCCGTGGCCCCAGGAGAGACGGCCGTCGTGCAGCCCACCCCGCCCGCTTTGGGACAGAGCAGGCGGGGCGGGCGGCTCTGCGCGTGCGTGCGACAGCGTGGCCGTCGGCTGGGATGGGAAGTTTCCTCACTTGCCCCGCTCTCTGTCCTCCTGGCCGTGGGAGGCTGGTCATGCTGTCCTGTCCGCAGGGGGAGTGGAAGCAGGCCGCTCGACCCTCCCTGCAAGGCCGTCCCCTCCCCGCACTCGACGGCGAGAGCGCGCCTCCTCTGGGCTCTGAGCCGAGCTGTCTGCTTGCCGAGGCTGTGCTCTGCCGGGAAGCGAGAAAACGGAAGGGTGGCGGCACCGGCCGGCGGCTCAAGACCGGCGCGACGGTGGTGGACGTGGGTGGCCAAAGTCGGCGGTCAGAAAGGCCTCCTGGCTAGCATGGGGAGAAGAGGAGGATGTCGTCTACAGGTGTGGCTGAGGGCAGACAATGGGTGTGCTCTGCAAGGCGAAGGCTAAATTGCAGCCGTTGTTGACACCTCTGTGGCTGATTTATTTGATGTGCAATTCCGATTGTCGAGTGGCTGAGAGAAGCTGTCCGAGTTGCAGACTTTGCGTCTGCACAGGTTATCATGGGGAAGTTTCTCTCCCCCCCACCCACCTTCTTCTGACCAATTGAGTTTGTCCCCTTGTTGTCATTGTCATCGTCTTGACCTTGATGCATAGCAAACTGTTTAGCAGTGGCAGGCAGGCAGGGTCTCTCTTACATGACAGACTGACTGGTTATGCAGCCAGCGGGGTGGGTGCTTGCATGTAGAAACGGGAGGGGGAGAGTGAGGGAGGAAGGGGGCGGGCACGCGTGGCAAGAGGAAATCTGTGTAGCGGACCGACGGTGGCGCTGGTGCCCCACTGCTCTGATTGGCAGGTGTGATTTTGCCCGGCATCATCCCTCGGTCGTGGAGCGTGCGGGCGAGCGCTGTGGACTGAAAGTGGTATTGATTATCGCCTTGGTTCTGAAACAGGAAAAGTGTGAAGAGAAAGCAGGAGCCGGCCCCCAGCGCTAACGGCAGCCAGCAGCCACGCGAGGTAAATGCCGCGAGTGCTGACAGATGGGAGCGGCCGGCGGCCGTGGCCGCAGTGTGGAAGGTGGCGGCAGCTAGCCGTGACAGGACACAGGGCAGAGCTCCCTGAGTGCGTGAAGCACGGCGACGTGGACGGACGCGGCAACGGTGGAGACGGCGCCGAGCGGGTACGCCTAAGTGTGAGAGGTTTGAGTGAGTGAGTGGCCTTGGAAAATGATGAAAGTTAGAAACACAGAGTGGTGGAGCACAGTACAGGCAGGCAGGCAGGCAGGCCGTTGGGCCCACAGTGTTGCCTTCTTCCAGCCGGCTTGTCAGCCAGGGTACCATTCTTTATCTTCCTCTCTGGGGAGGGGGGAGCATTCTAAATTCCACTTTCTAAATTTCTCTCTGGGAGAAATTTATCCCTAACATTCTGCTGATTGCCCTGCTAGAGACCCCTAAGCATGGAGCAGTCGTCCATACATACATACATGTATTTCCCTGCAGACGGATGATCCCAATTCAGAGGCGAGGCGGAAATTGTAGCCTTGTAGCCTGATAATTTGCCCTTCCCCAATGAAGAAGTGTTGCTGTCTGCCCTCTGTGATTGTATCCTTTTGCACGATAATGGTTAAGGCCAGGCAGGCAGACAGGCCAGGCCCAGGGAGCGAGCGGCGGTCAGTGTCCGCCCGCCCTCCCCCAGGTGCTCTGAGCCTCTGAGAGATGTGAGAGCTTGACTGAGCCGGTCGGTCATAGACAATGCAGGATAGACAGTAGGTGCAGGAGTTGGCCATTCGGCCCTTCTAGGCAGCACCGCCACTCACTGTCATCATGGCTAAGGATAGACGATCAGTAGTACCCCGTTGCTGCCCTCTCCCCCCATATCCCTTGAGCCTCGAATGTAATGGCTGGGGGTGGGCCGGCGGGGGTATGGGGCACAAGGTAGAGAATGTCATGACAGAGCAGATAGGCAGGCAGCTAGACGAATCAGAATGGAGGTTTTGGAGCAGGGAAGAAGGAAGCAAGAGAGAGCGAGAGAAAGAAGGAAGCAAGCGAGAGAGAGAGAGAGAGAGAGAGAGAGAGAAAAAGAAATCCGGGCCAGACGGATGAGGCCAGGACAGGTAGGCAGGCAGAGTTTTTTTTTGCTGATGGTACGTATGGCTGGGTGGTGATTTTTGTCACGGCATGGCACGGCGCTGCTGAGCTGAATCTGGTGCGGAAGGCGGTGGGAGATGCGGATGGTGCGCACGGGGCAGAAGAAGGGAGCAGGAGCACCGGGCCCTGCCGTTTGTTGCGCTGGCGCCCCCACCCAGTTCTCCGTAGCCGGGCACCCATCTGTCACACCCTCCCTCCCTCGCTCGCTCGCTCGGATGGCTTGTCCCAGTCGGCCGGGTCGATTTGAATGAGCCTGTCCGTCTGGCCGGCTGCTGAAAGAAACGGTGAAATTGCAGCCGAGCGAGTGAGTGGATATCAGTCGCCCGTCTGTCGGTCGGTGGGTCGGTCGCGTCTGTCTTTGGCTCCTTTGTAAGGGAGCAGCTGAGAAGAAGAGAAAAGGAGAGAGAGAAAGAGCGCAGGAGAGAAAAGGCCTTTCAGCCCGCTCGACTCTGGTGCTGAGCTTGGTGCAGCCAGCAGCCAAGCCGAGCAAGCAGGCCAGGCATCGGAATGGATGATGTGCAGAGCCGCTTGCTGCAGGAATGCCAAGTGGTATTCCGTCCTTCGGAAAGCTGGTGAAGCGCAGCGCCTTGGCTGCAGCACCTACCTGATGTGAGATGCAGTCGATCTTAGCGGGACGGCCTAGATATAATGCCAGTGCTGCTGTTGAGTTGGCTACAGATTGCGCGAGTGAGCGAGCTGTAGGTAGAGAGGAAGATCTAGACACAGACGCACAGAGGGTGTGGAGAGCAAGCAGCTCTCTGTCTCTCTGACTCTCACACTGTCTTCTGTCTCTCGCTCCTTCTCACTCACTCTCACACTCTGTCTTCTCTCTCCCCCTCCACGTGCACGCTTGTTTATGCTGCTGCTGCTGCTGCTGAGTTTTTCTCACTTTTCTTTTCTTTGTTAGTTTGAAATTCCCCAGGGGGGAAGTGCACCGTTCCCAGAGGCACTGCAATACCGGGTCGATGCGTGGAGTGGACGGAGCAAGCCCCTATTCCATCTCCCTGTTCCAAAAATCAATTTAATATATGGTCCCCAGATAAGGGACGTATCAGATATTAAACTGATAAGAACAGATACTACACTTGATCTTAGCCAAAAGGCCGAGAAGCGATGCCGGCGCGGCCCTTGAGTCGCCCGCATCCTGCCCGGGCTCCGGTGTTTAGATTGAAGCAGGAGGCCTGGCAGAGTGCTTGCTGCCCTGCCCCGCTGGCAGCCCTGGCCCGGGTCGTCTGGAATCGATCGTCGTGCTCGACAGCTGTCACCTCGCTGGTCGGCGGTGAGTCGGACTTGTCAGAGGCTATGTAAATCTGCCAGTGATCCACCAATGGTCGGGGAGGGAGGCTGGGCCTGTTAGGGCCGACGTCATTGGCAGAGGCTGCCGGCTGCCGGCTGAGGCTCAGCAGCTAGCTGCGCGAGCGAGGGACGATCTGTCCTCTCCGTGGCCCCAGGAGAGACGGCCGTCGTGCAGCCCACCCCGCCCGCTTTGGGACAGAGCAGGCGGGGCGGGCGGCTCTGCGCGTGCGTGCGACAGCGTGGCCGTCGGCTGGGATGGGAAGTTTCCTCACTTGCCCCGCTCTCTGTCCTCCTGGCCGTGGGAGGCTGGTCATGCTGTCCTGTCCGCAGGGGGAGTGGAAGCAGGCCGCTCGACCCTCCCTGCAAGGCCGTCCCCTCCCCGCACTCGACGGCGAGAGCGCGCCTCCTCTGGGCTCTGAGCCGAGCCGTCTGCTTGCCGAGGCTGTGCTCTGCCGGGAAGCGAGAAAACGGAAGGGTGGCGGCACCGGCCGGCGGCTCAAGACCGGCGCGACGGTGGTGGACGTGGGTGGCCAAAGTCGGCGGTCAGAAAGGCCTCCTGGCTAGCATGGGGAGAAGAGGAGGATGTCGTCTACAGGTGTGGCTGAGGGCAGACAATGGGTGTGCTCTGCAAGGCGAAGGCTAAATTGCAGCCGTTGTTGACACCTCTGTGGCTGATTTATTTGATGTGCAATTCCGATTGTCGAGTGGCTGAGAGAAGCTGTCCGAGTTGCAGACTTTGCGTCTGCACAGGTTATCATGGGGAAGTTTCTCTCCCCCCCACCCACCTTCTTCTGACCAATTGAGTTTGTCCCCTTGTTGTCATTGTCATCGTCTTGACCTTGATGCATAGCAAACTGTTTAGCAGTGGCAGGCAGGCAGGGTCTCTCTTACATGACAGACTGACTGGTTATGCAGCCAGCGGGGTGGGTGCTTGCATGTAGAAACGGGAGGGGGAGAGTGAGGGAGGAAGGGGGCGGGCACGCGTGGCAAGAGGAAATCTGTGTAGCGGACCGACGGTGGCGCTGGTGCCCCACTGCTCTGATTGGCAGGTGTGATTTTGCCCGGCATCATCCCTCGGTTGTGGAGCGTGCGGGCGAGCGCTGTGGACTGAAAGTGGTATTGATTATCGCCTTGGTTCTGAAACAGGAAAAGTGTGAAGAGAAAGCAGGAGCCGGCCCCCAGCGCTAACGGCAGCCAGCAGCCACGCGAGGTAAATGCCGCGAGTGCGGACAGATGGGAGCGGCCGGCGGCCGTGGCCGCAGTGTGGAAGGTGGCGGCAGCTAGCCGTGACAGAACACAGGGCAGAGCTCCCTGAGTGCGTGAAGCACGGCGACGTGGACGGACGCGGCAACGGTGGAGACGGCGCCGAGCGGGTACGCCTAAGTGTGAGAGGTTTGAGTGAGTGAGTGGCCTTGGAAAATGATGAAAGTTAGAAACACAGAGTGGTGGAGCACAGTACAGGCAGGCAGGCAGGCCGTTGGGCCCACAGTGTTGCCTTCTTCCAGCCGGCTTGTCAGCCAGGGTACCATTCTTTATCTTCCTCTCTGGGGAGGGGGGAGCATTCTAAATTCCACTTTCTAAATTTCTCTCTGGGAGAAATTTATCCCTAACATTCTGCTGATTGCCCTGCTAGAGACCCCTAAGCATGGAGCAGTCGTCCATACATACATACATACATGTATTTCCCTGCAGACAGATGATCCCAATTCAGAGGCGAGGCGGAAATTGTAGCCTTGTAGCCTGATAATTTGCCCTTCCCCAATGAAGAAGTGTTGCTGTCTGCCCTCTGTGATTGTATCCTTTTGCACGATAATGGTTAAGGCCAGGCAGGCAGACAGGCCAGGCCCAGGGAGCGAGCGGCGGTCAGTGTCCGCCCGCCCTCCCCCAGGTGCTCTGAGCCTCTGAGAGATGTGAGAGCTTGACTGAGCCGGTCGGTCATAGACAATGCAGGATAGACACTAGGTGCAGGAGTTGGCCATTCGGCCCTTCTAGGCAGCACCGCCACTCACTGTCATCATGGCTAAGGATAGACGATCAGTAGTACCCCGTTGCTGCCCTCTCCCCCCATATCCCTTGAGCCTCGAATGTAATGGCTGGGGGTGGGCCGGCGGGGGTATGGGGCACAAGATAGAGAATGTCATGACAGAGCAGATAGGCAGGCAGCTAGACGAATCAGAATGGAGGTTTTGGAGCAGGGAAGAAGGAAGCAAGAGAGAGCGAGAGAAAGAAGGAAGCAAGCGAGAGAGAGAGAGAGAGAGAGAGAGAAAAAGAAATCCGGGCCAGACGGATGAGGCCAGGACAGGTAGGCAGGCAGAGTTTTTTTTTGCTGATGGTACGTATGGCTGGGTGGTGATTTTTGTCACGGCATGGCACGGCGCTGCTGAGCTGAATCTGGTGCGGAAGGCGGTGGGAGATGCGGATGGTGCGCACGGGGCAGAAGAAGGGAGCAGGAGCACCGGGCCCTGCCGTTTGTTGCGCTGGCGCCCCCACCCAGTTCTCCGTAGCCGGGCACCCATCTGTCACACCCTCCCTCCCTCGCTCGCTCGCTCGGATGGCTTGTCCCAGTCGGCCGGGTCGATTTGAATGAGCCTGTCCGTCTGGCCGGCTGCTGAAAGAAACGGTGAAATTGCAGCCGAGCGAGTGAGTGGATATCAGTCGCCCGTCTGTCGGTCGGTGGGTCGGTCGCGTCTGTCTTTGGCTCCTTTGTAAGGGAGCAGCTGAGAAGAAGAGAAAAGGAGAGAGAGAAAGAGCGCAGGAGAGAAAAGGCCTTTCAGCCCGCTCGACTCTGGTGCTGAGCTTGGTGCAGCCAGCAGCCAAGCCGAGCAAGCAGGCCAGGCATCGGAATGGATGATGTGCAGAGCCGCTTGCTGCAGGAATGCCAAGTGGTATTCCGTCCTTCGGAAAGCTGGTGAAGCGCAGCGCCTTGGCTGCAGCACCTACCTGATGTGAGATGCAGTCGATCTTAGCGGGACGGCCTAGATATAATGCCAGTGCTGCTGTTGAGTTGGCTACAGATTGCGCGAGTGAGCGAGCTGTAGGTAGAGAGGAAGATCTAGACACAGACGCACAGAGGGTGTGGAGAGCAAGCAGCTCTCTGTCTCTCTGACTCTCACACTGTCTTCTGTCTCTCGCTCCTTCTCACTCACTCTCACACTCTGTCTTCTCTCTCCCCCTCCACGTGCACGCTTGTTTATGCTGCTGCTGCTGCTGCTGAGTTTTTCTCACTTTTCTTTTCTTTGTTAGTTTGAAATTCCCCAGGGGGGAAGTGCACCGTTCCCAGAGGCACTGCAATACCGGGTCGATGCGTGGAGTGGACGGAGCAAGCCCCTATTCCATCTCCCTGTTCCAAAAATCAATTTAATATATGGTCCCCAGATAAGGGACGTATCAGATATTAAACTGATAAGAACAGATACTACACTTGATCTTAGCCAAAAGGCCGAGAAGCGATGCCGGCGCGGCCCTTGAGTCGCCCGCATCCTGCCCGGGCTCCGGTGTTTAGATTGAAGCAGGAGGCCTGGCAGAGTGCTTGCTGCCCTGCCCCGCTGGCAGCCCTGGCCCGGGTCGTCTGGAATCGATCGTCGTGCTCGACAGCTGTCACCTCGCTGGTCGGCGGTGAGTCGGACTTGTCAGAGGCTATGTAAATCTGCCAGTGATCCACCAATGGTCGGGGAGGGAGGCTGGGCCTGTTAGGGCCGACGTCATTGGCAGAGGCTGCCGGCTGCCGGCTGAGGCTCAGCAGCTAGCTGCGCGAGCGAGGGACGATCTGTCCTCTCCGTGGCCCCAGGAGAGACGGCCGTCGTGCAGCCCACCCCGCCCGCTTTGGGACAGAGCAGGCGGGGCGGGCGGCTCTGCGCGTGCGTGCGACAGCGTGGCCGTCGGCTGGGATGGGAAGTTTCCTCACTTGCCCCGCTCTCTGTCCTCCTGGCCGTGGGAGGCTGGTCATGCTGTCCTGTCCGCAGGGGGAGTGGAAGCAGGCCGCTCGACCCTCCCTGCAAGGCCGTCCCCTCCCCGCACTCGACGGCGAGAGCGCGCCTCCTCTGGGCTCTGAGCCGAGCCGTCTGCTTGCCGAGGCTGTGCTCTGCCGGGAAGCGAGAAAACGGAAGGGTGGCGGCACCGGCCGGCGGCTCAAGACCGGCGCGACGGTGGTGGACGTGGGTGGCCAAAGTCGGCGGTCAGAAAGGCCTCCTGGCTAGCATGGGGAGAAGAGGAGGATGTCGTCTACAGGTGTGGCTGAGGGCAGACAATGGGTGTGCTCTGCAAGGCGAAGGCTAAATTGCAGCCGTTGTTGACACCTCTGTGGCTGATTTATTTGATGTGCAATTCCGATTGTCGAGTGGCTGAGAGAAGCTGTCCGAGTTGCAGACTTTGCGTCTGCACAGGTTATCATGGGGAAGTTTCTCTCCCCCCCACCCACCTTCTTCTGACCAATTGAGTTTGTCCCCTTGTTGTCATTGTCATCGTCTTGACCTTGATGCATAGCAAACTGTTTAGCAGTGGCAGGCAGGCAGGGTCTCTCTTACATGACAGACTGACTGGTTATGCAGCCAGCGGGGTGGGTGCTTGCATGTAGAAACGGGAGGGGGAGAGTGAGGGAGGAAGGGGGCGGGCACGCGTGGCAAGAGGAAATCTGTGTAGCGGACCGACGGTGGCGCTGGTGCCCCACTGCTCTGATTGGCAGGTGTGATTTTGCCCGGCATCATCCCTCGGTTGTGGAGCGTGCGGGCGAGCGCTGTGGACTGAAAGTGGTATTGATTATCGCCTTGGTTCTGAAACAGGAAAAGTGTGAAGAGAAAGCAGGAGCCGGCCCCCAGCGCTAACGGCAGCCAGCAGCCACGCGAGGTAAATGCCGCGAGTGCGGACAGATGGGAGCGGCCGGCGGCCGTGGCCGCAGTGTGGAAGGTGGTGGCAGCTAGCCGTGACAGAACACAGGGCAGAGCTCCCTGAGTGCGTGAAGCACGGCGACGTGGACGGACGCGGCAACGGTGGAGACGGCGCCGAGCGGGTACGCCTAAGTGTGAGAGGTTTGAGTGAGTGAGTGGCCTTGGAAAATGATGAAAGTTAGAAACACAGAGTGGTGGAGCACAGTACAGGCAGGCAGGCAGGCCGTTGGGCCCACAGTGTTGCCTTCTTCCAGCCGGCTTGTCAGCCAGGGTACCATTCTTTATCTTCCTCTCTGGGGAGGGGGGAGCATTCTAAATTCCACTTTCTAAATTTCTCTCTGGGAGAAATTTATCCCTAACATTCTGCTGATTGCCCTGCTAGAGACCCCTAAGCATGGAGCAGTCGTCCATACATACATACATACATGTATTTCCCTGCAGACAGATGATCCCAATTCAGAGGCGAGGCGGAAATTGTAGCCTTGTAGCCTGATAATTTGCCCTTCCCCAATGAAGAAGTGTTGCTGTCTGCCCTCTGTGATTGTATCCTTTTGCACGATAATGGTTAAGGCCAGGCAGGCAGACAGGCCAGGCCCAGGGAGCGAGCGGCGGTCAGTGTCCGCCCGCCCTCCCCCAGGTGCTCTGAGCCTCTGAGAGATGTGAGAGCTTGACTGAGCCGGTCGGTCATAGACAATGCAGGATAGACACTAGGTGCAGGAGTTGGCCATTCGGCCCTTCTAGGCAGCACCGCCACTCACTGTCATCATGGCTAAGGATAGACGATCAGTAGTACCCCGTTGCTGCCCTCTCCCCCCATATCCCTTGAGCCTCGAATGTAATGGCTGGGGGTGGGCCGGCGGGGGTATGGGGCACAAGATAGAGAATGTCATGACAGAGCAGATAGGCAGGCAGCTAGACGAATCAGAATGGAGGTTTTGGAGCAGGGAAGAAGGAAGCAAGAGAGAGCGAGAGAAAGAAGGAAGCAAGCGAGAGAGAGAGAGAGAGAGAGAGAGAAAAAGAAATCCGGGCCAGACGGATGAGGCCAGGACAGGTAGGCAGGCAGAGTTTTTTTTTGCTGATGGTACGTATGGCTGGGTGGTGATTTTTGTCACGGCATGGCACGGCGCTGCTGAGCTGAATCTGGTGCGGAAGGCGGTGGGAGATGCGGATGGTGCGCACGGGGCAGAAGAAGGGAGCAGGAGCACCGGGCCCTGCCGTTTGTTGCGCTGGCGCCCCCACCCAGTTCTCCGTAGCCGGGCACCCATCTGTCACACCCTCCCTCCCTCGCTCGCTCGCTCGGATGGCTTGTCCCAGTCGGCCGGGTCGATTTGAATGAGCCTGTCCGTCTGGCCGGCTGCTGAAAGAAACGGTGAAACTGCAGCCGAGCGAGTGAGTGGATATCAGTCGCCCGTCTGTCGGTCGGTGGGTCGGTCGCGTCTGTCTTTGGCTCCTTTGTAAGGGAGCAGCTGAGAAGAAGAGAAAAGGAGAGAGAGAAAGAGCGCAGGAGAGAAAAGGCCTTTCAGCCCGCTCGACTCTGGTGCTGAGCTTGGTGCAGCCAGCAGCCAAGCCGAGCAAGCAGGCCAGGCATCGGAATGGATGATGTGCAGAGCCGCTTGCTGCAGGAATGCCAAGTGGTATTCCGTCCTTCGGAAAGCTGGTGAAGCGCAGCGCCTTGGCTGCAGCACCTACCTGATGTGAGATGCAGTCGATCTTAGCGGGACGGCCTAGATATAATGCCAGTGCTGCTGTTGAGTTGGCTACAGATTGCGCGAGTGAGCGAGCTGTAGGTAGAGAGGAAGATCTAGACACAGACGCACAGAGGGTGTGGAGAGCAAGCAGCTCTCTGTCTCTCTGACTCTCACACTGTCTTCTGTCTCTCGCTCCTTCTCACTCACTCTCACACTCTGTCTTCTCTCTCCCCCTCCACGTGCACGCTTGTTTATGCTGCTGCTGCTGCTGCTGAGTTTTTCTCACTTTTCTTTTCTTTGTTAGTTTGAAATTCCCCAGGGGGGAAGTGCACCGTTCCCAGAGGCACTGCAATACCGGGTCGATGCGTGGAGTGGACGGAGCAAGCCCCTATTCCATCTCCCTGTTCCAAAAATCAATTTAATATATGGTCCCCAGATAAGGGACGTATCAGATATTAAACTGATAAGAACAGATACTACACTTGATCTTAGCCAAAAGGCCGAGAAGCGATGCCGGCGCGGCCCTTGAGTCGCCCGCATCCTGCCCGGGCTCCGGTGTTTAGATTGAAGCAGGAGGCCTGGCAGAGTGCTTGCTGCCCTGCCCCGCTGGCAGCCCTGGCCCGGGTCGTCTGGAATCGATCGTCGTGCTCGACAGCTGTCACCTCGCTGGTCGGCGGTGAGTCGGACTTGTCAGAGGCTATGTAAATCTGCCAGTGATCCACCAATGGTCGGGGAGGGAGGCTGGGCCTGTTAGGGCCGACGTCATTGGCAGAGGCTGCCGGCTGCCGGCTGAGGCTCAGCAGCTAGCTGCGCGAGCGAGGGACGATCTGTCCTCTCCGTGGCCCCAGGAGAGACGGCCGTCGTGCAGCCCACCCCGCCCGCTTTGGGACAGAGCAGGCGGGGCGGGCGGCTCTGCGCGTGCGTGCGACAGCGTGGCCGTCGGCTGGGATGGGAAGTTTCCTCACTTGCCCCGCTCTCTGTCCTCCTGGCCGTGGGAGGCTGGTCATGCTGTCCTGTCCGCAGGGGGAGTGGAAGCAGGCCGCTCGACCCTCCCTGCAAGGCCGTCCCCTCCCCGCACTCGACGGCGAGAGCGCGCCTCCTCTGGGCTCTGAGCCGAGCCGTCTGCTTGCCGAGGCTGTGCTCTGCCGGGAAGCGAGAAAACGGAAGGGTGGCGGCACCGGCCGGCGGCTCAAGACCGGCGCGACGGTGGTGGACGTGGGTGGCCAAAGTCGGCGGTCAGAAAGGCCTCCTGGCTAGCATGGGGAGAAGAGGAGGATGTCGTCTACAGGTGTGGCTGAGGGCAGACAATGGGTGTGCTCTGCAAGGCGAAGGCTAAATTGCAGCCGTTGTTGACACCTCTGTGGCTGATTTATTTGATGTGCAATTCCGATTGTCGAGTGGCTGAGAGAAGCTGTCCGAGTTGCAGACTTTGCGTCTGCACAGGTTATCATGGGGAAGTTTCTCTCCCCCCCACCCACCTTCTTCTGACCAATTGAGTTTGTCCCCTTGTTGTCATTGTCATCGTCTTGACCTTGATGCATAGCAAACTGTTTAGCAGTGGCAGGCAGGCAGGGTCTCTCTTACATGACAGACTGACTGGTTATGCAGCCAGCGGGGTGGGTGCTTGCATGTAGAAACGGGAGGGGGAGAGTGAGGGAGGAAGGGGGCGGGCACGCGTGGCAAGAGGAAATCTGTGTAGCGGACCGACGGTGGCGCTGGTGCCCCACTGCCCTGATTGGCAGGTGTGATTTTGCCCGGTATCATCCCTCGGTCGTGGAGCGTGCGGGCGGGCGCTGTGGACTGAAAGGGGTATTGATTATCGCCTTGGTTCTGAAACAGGAAAAGTGTGAAGAGAAAGCAGGAGCCGGCCCCCAGCGCTAACGGCAGCCAGCAGCCACGCGAGGTAAATGCCGCGAGTGCGGACAGATGGGAGCGGCCGGCGGCCGTGGCCGCAGTGTGGAAGGTGGCGGCAGCTAGCCGTGACAGAACACAGGGCAGAGCTCCCTGAGTGCGTGAAGCACGGCGACGTGGACGGACGCGGCAACGGTGGAGACGGCGCCGAGCGGGTACGCCTAAGTGTGAGAGGTTTGAGTGAGTGAGTGGCCTTGGAAAATGATGAAAGTTAGAAACACAGAGTGGTGGAGCACAGTACAGGCAGGCAGGCAGGCCGTTGGGCCCACAGTGTTGCCTTCTTCCAGCCGGCTTGTCAGCCAGGGTACCATTCTTTATCTTCCTCTCTGGGGAGGGGGGAGCATTCTAAATTCCACTTTCTAAATTTCTCTCTGGGAGAAATTTATCCCTAACATTCTGCTGATTGCCCTGCTAGAGACCCCTAAGCATGGAGCAGTCGTCCATACATACATACATACATGTATTTCCCTGCAGACAGATGATCCCAATTCAGAGGCGAGGCGGAAATTGTAGCCTTGTAGCCTGATAATTTGCCCTTCCCCAATGAAGAAGTGTTGCTGTCTGCCCTCTGTGATTGTATCCTTTTGCACGATAATGGTTAAGGCCAGGCAGGCAGACAGGCCAGGCCCAGGGAGCGAGCGGCGGTCAGTGTCCGCCCGCCCTCCCCCAGGTGCTCTGAGCCTCTGAGAGATGTGAGAGCTTGACTGAGCCGGTCGGTCATAGACAATGCAGGATAGACAGTAGGTGCAGGAGTTGGCCATTCGGCCCTTCTAGGCAGCACCGCCACTCACTGTCATCATGGCTAAGGATAGACGATCAGTAGTACCCCGTTGCTGCCCTCTCCCCCCATATCCCTTGAGCCTCGAATGTAATGGCTGGGGGTGGGCCGGCGGGGGTATGGGGCACAAGGTAGAGAATGTCATGACAGAGCAGATAGGCAGGCAGCTAGACGAATCAGAATGGAGGTTTTGGAGCAGGGAAGAAGGAAGCAAGAGAGAGCGAGAGAAAGAAGGAAGCAAGCGAGAGAGAGAGAGAGAGAGAGAGAGAGAAAAAGAAATCCGGGCCAGACGGATGAGGCCAGGACAGGTAGGCAGGCAGAGTTTTTTTTTGCTGATGGTACGTATGGCTGGGTGGTGATTTTTGTCACGGCATGGCACGGCGCTGCTGAGCTGAATCTGGTGCGGAAGGCGGTGGGAGATGCGGATGGTGCGCACGGGGCAGAAGAAGGGAGCAGGAGCACCGGGCCCTGCCGTTTGTTGCGCTGGCGCCCCCACCCAGTTCTCCGTAGCCGGGCACCCATCTGTCACACCCTCCCTCCCTCGCTCGCTCGCTCGGATGGCTTGTCCCAGTCGGCCGGGTCGATTTGAATGAGCCTGTCCGTCTGGCCGGCTGCTGAAAGAAACGGTGAAATTGCAGCCGAGCGAGTGAGTGGATATCAGTCGCCCGTCTGTCGGTCGGTGGGTCGGTCGCGTCTGTCTTTGGCTCCTTTGTAAGGGAGCAAGCAGCTGAGAAGAAGAGAAAAGGAGAGAGAGAAAGAGCGCAGGAGAGAAAAGGCCTTTCAGCCCGCTCGACTCTGGTGCTGAGCTTGGTGCAGCCAGCAGCCAAGCCGAGCAAGCAGGCCAGGCATCAGAAGGGATGATGTGCAGAGCAGCTTGCTGCAGGAATGCCAAGTGGTATTCCGTCCTTCGGAAAGCTGGTGAAGCGCAGCGCCTTGGCTGCAGCACCTACCTGATGTGAGATGCAGTCGATCTTAGCGGGACGGCCTAGATATAATGCAAGTGCTGCTGTTGAGTTGGCTACAGATTGCGCGAGTGAGCGAGCTGTAGGTAGAGAGGAAGATCTAGACACAGACGCACAGAGGGTGTGGAGAGCAAGCAGCTCTCTGTCTCTCTGACTCTCACACTGTCTTCTGTCTCTCGCTCCTTCTCACTCACTCTCACACTCTGTCTTCTCTCTCCCCCTCCACGTGCACGCTTGTTTATGCTGCTGCTGCTGCTGCTGAGTTTTTCTCACTTTTCTTTTCTTTGTTAGTTTGAAATTCCCCAGGGGGGAAGTGCACCGTTCCCAGAGGCACTGCAATACCGGGTCGATGCGTGGAGTGGACGGAGCAAGCCCCTATTCCATCTCCCTGTTCCAAAAATCAATTTAATATATGGTCCCCAGATAAGGGACGTATCAGATATTAAACTGATAAGAACAGATACTACACTTGATCTTAGCCAAAAGGCCGAGAAGCGATGCCGGCGCGGCCCTTGAGTCGCCCGCATCCTGCCCGGGCTCCGGTGTTTAGATTGAAGCAGGAGGCCTGGCAGAGTGCTTGCTGCCCTGCCCCGCTGGCAGCCCTGGCCCGGGTCGTCTGGAATCGATCGTCGTGCTCGACAGCTGTCACCTCGCTGGTCGGCGGTGAGTCGGACTTGTCAGAGGCTATGTAAATCTGCCAGTGATCCACCAATGGTCGGGGAGGGAGGCTGGGCCTGTTAGGGCCGACGTCATTGGCAGAGGCTGCCGGCTGCCGGCTGAGGCTCAGCAGCTAGCTGCGCGAGCGAGGGACGATCTGTCCTCTCCGTGGCCCCAGGAGAGACGGCCGTCGTGCAGCCCACCCCGCCCGCTTTGGGACAGAGCAGGCGGGGCGGGCGGCTCTGCGCGTGCGTGCGACAGCGTGGCCGTCGGCTGGGATGGGAAGTTTCCTCACTTGCCCCGCTCTCTGTCCTCCTGGCCGTGGGAGGCTGGTCATGCTGTCCTGTCCGCAGGGGGAGTGGAAGCAGGCCGCTCGACCCTCCCTGCAAGGCCGTCCCCTCCCCGCACTCGACGGCGAGAGCGCGCCTCCTCTGGGCTCTGAGCCGAGCCGTCTGCTTGCCGAGGCTGTGCTCTGCCGGGAAGCGAGAAAACGGAAGGGTGGCGGCACCGGCCGGCGGCTCAAGACCGGCGCGACGGTGGTGGACGTGGGTGGCCAAAGTCGGCGGTCAGAAAGGCCTCCTGGCTAGCATGGGGAGAAGAGGAGGATGTCGTCTACAGGTGTGGCTGAGGGCAGACAATGGGTGTGCTCTGCAAGGCGAAGGCTAAATTGCAGCCGTTGTTGACACCTCTGTGGCTGATTTATTTGATGTGCAATTCCGATTGTCGAGTGGCTGAGAGAAGCTGTCCGAGTTGCAGACTTTGCGTCTGCACAGGTTATCATGGGGAAGTTTCTCTCCCCCCCACCCACCTTCTTCTGACCAATTGAGTTTGTCCCCTTGTTGTCATTGTCATCGTCTTGACCTTGATGCATAGCAAACTGTTTAGCAGTGGCAGGCAGGCAGGGTCTCTCTTACATGACAGACTGACTGGTTATGCAGCCAGCGGGGTGGGTGCTTGCATGTAGAAACGGGAGGGGGAGAGTGAGGGAGGAAGGGGGCGGGCACGCGTGGCAAGAGGAAATCTGTGTAGCGGACCGACGGTGGCGCTGGTGCCCCACTGCTCTGATTGGCAGGTGTGATTTTGCCCGGCATCATCCCTCGGTCGTGGAGCGTGCGGGCGGGCGCTGTGGACTGAAAGGGGTATTGATTATCGCCTTGGTTCTGAAACAGGAAAAGTGTGAAGAGAAAGCAGGAGCCGGCCCCCAGCGCTAACGGCAGCCAGCAGCCACGCGAGGTAAATGCCGCGAGTGCGGACAGATGGGAGCGGCCGGCGGCCGTGGCCGCAGTGTGGAAGGTGGCGGCAGCTAGCCGTGACAGAACACAGGGCAGAGCTCCCTGAGTGCGTGAAGCACGGCGACGTGGACGGACGCGGCAACGGTGGAGACGGCGCCGAGCGGGTACGCCTAAGTGTGAGAGGTTTGAGTGAGTGAGTGGCCTTGGAAAATGATGAAAGTTAGAAACACAGAGTGGTGGAGCACAGTACAGGCAGGCAGGCAGGCCGTTGGGCCCACAGTGTTGCCTTCTTCCAGCCGGCTTGTCAGCCAGGGTACCATTCTTTATCTTCCTCTCTGGGGAGGGGGGAGCATTCTAAATTCCACTTTCTAAATTTCTCTCTGGGAGAAATTTATCCCTAACATTCTGCTGATTGCCCTGCTAGAGACCCCTAAGCATGGAGCAGTCGTCCATACATACATACATACATGTATTTCCCTGCAGACAGATGATCCCAATTCAGAGGCGAGGCGGAAATTGTAGCCTTGTAGCCTGATAATTTGCCCTTCCCCAATGAAGAAGTGTTGCTGTCTGCCCTCTGTGATTGTATCCTTTTGCACGATAATGGTTAAGGCCAGGCAGGCAGACAGGCCAGGCCCAGGGAGCGAGCGGCGGTCAGTGTCCGCCCGCCCTCCCCCAGGTGCTCTGAGCCTCTGAGAGATGTGAGAGCTTGACTGAGCCGGTCGGTCATAGACAATGCAGGATAGACAGTAGGTGCAGGAGTTGGCCATTCGGCCCTTCTAGGCAGCACCGCCACTCACTGTCATCATGGCTAAGGATAGACGATCAGTAGTACCCCGTTGCTGCCCTCTCCCCCCATATCCCTTGAGCCTCGAATGTAATGGCTGGGGGTGGGCCGGCGGGGGTATGGGGCACAAGGTAGAGAATGTCATGACAGAGCAGATAGGCAGGCAGCTAGACGAATCAGAATGGAGGTTTTGGAGCAGGGAAGAAGGAAGCAAGAGAGAGCGAGAGAAAGAAGGAAGCAAGCGAGAGAGAGAGAGAGAGAGAGAGAGAGAAAAAGAAATCCGGGCCAGACGGATGAGGCCAGGACAGGTAGGCAGGCAGAGTTTTTTTTTGCTGATGGTACGTATGGCTGGGTGGTGATTTTTGTCACGGCATGGCACGGCGCTGCTGAGCTGAATCTGGTGCGGAAGGCGGTGGGAGATGCGGATGGTGCGCACGGGGCAGAAGAAGGGAGCAGGAGCACCGGGCCCTGCCGTTTGTTGCGCTGGCGCCCCCACCCAGTTCTCCGTAGCCGGGCACCCATCTGTCACACCCTCCCTCCCTCGCTCGCTCGCTCGGATGGCTTGTCCCAGTCGGCCGGGTCGATTTGAATGAGCCTGTCCGTCTGGCCGGCTGCTGAAAGAAACGGTGAAATTGCAGCCGAGCGAGTGAGTGGATATCAGTCGCCCGTCTGTCGGTCGGTGGGTCGGTCGCGTCTGTCTTTGGCTCCTTTGTAAGGGAGCAAGCAGCTGAGAAGAAGAGAAAAGGAGAGAGAGAAAGAGCGCAGGAGAGAAAAGGCCTTTCAGCCCGCTCGACTCTGGTGCTGAGCTTGGTGCAGCCAGCAGCCAAGCCGAGCAAGCAGGCCAGGCATCAGAAGGGATGATGTGCAGAGCAGCTTGCTGCAGGAATGCCAAGTGGTATTCCGTCCTTCGGAAAGCTGGTGAAGCGCAGCGCCTTGGCTGCAGCACCTACCTGATGTGAGATGCAGTCGATCTTAGCGGGACGGCCTAGATATAATGCAAGTGCTGCTGTTGAGTTGGCTACAGATTGCGCGAGTGAGCGAGCTGTAGGTAGAGAGGAAGATCTAGACACAGACGCACAGAGGGTGTGGAGAGCAAGCAGCTCTCTGTCTCTCTGACTCTCACACTGTCTTCTGTCTCTCGCTCCTTCTCACTCACTCTCACACTCTGTCTTCTCTCTCCCCCTCCACGTGCACGCTTGTTTATGCTGCTGCTGCTGCTGCTGAGTTTTTCTCACTTTTCTTTTCTTTGTTAGTTTGAAATTCCCCAGGGGGGAAGTGCACCGTTCCCAGAGGCACTGCAATACCGGGTCGATGCGTGGAGTGGACGGAGCAAGCCCCTATTCCATCTCCCTGTTCCAAAAATCAATTTAATATATGGTCCCCAGATAAGGGACGTATCAGATATTAAACTGATAAGAACAGATACTACACTTGATCTTAGCCAAAAGGCCGAGAAGCGATGCCGGCGCGGCCCTTGAGTCGCCCGCATCCTGCCCGGGCTCCGGTGTTTAGATTGAAGCAGGAGGCCTGGCAGAGTGCTTGCTGCCCTGCCCCGCTGGCAGCCCTGGCCCGGGTCGTCTGGAATCGATCGTCGTGCTCGACAGCTGTCACCTCGCTGGTCGGCGGTGAGTCGGACTTGTCAGAGGCTATGTAAATCTGCCAGTGATCCACCAATGGTCGGGGAGGGAGGCTGGGCCTGTTAGGGCCGACGTCATTGGCAGAGGCTGCCGGCTGCCGGCTGAGGCTCAGCAGCTAGCTGCGCGAGCGAGGGACGATCTGTCCTCTCCGTGGCCCCAGGAGAGACGGCCGTCGTGCAGCCCACCCCGCCCGCTTTGGGACAGAGCAGGCGGGGCGGGCGGCTCTGCGCGTGCGTGCGACAGCGTGGCCGTCGGCTGGGATGGGAAGTTTCCTCACTTGCCCCGCTCTCTGTCCTCCTGGCCGTGGGAGGCTGGTCATGCTGTCCTGTCCGCAGGGGGAGTGGAAGCAGGCCGCTCGACCCTCCCTGCAAGGCCGTCCCCTCCCCGCACTCGACGGCGAGAGCGCGCCTCCTCTGGGCTCTGAGCCGAGCCGTCTGCTTGCCGAGGCTGTGCTCTGCCGGGAAGCGAGAAAACGGAAGGGTGGCGGCACCGGCCGGCGGCTCAAGACCGGCGCGACGGTGGTGGACGTGGGTGGCCAAAGTCGGCGGTCAGAAAGGCCTCCTGGCTAGCATGGGGAGAAGAGGAGGATGTCGTCTACAGGTGTGGCTGAGGGCAGACAATGGGTGTGCTCTGCAAGGCGAAGGCTAAATTGCAGCCGTTGTTGACACCTCTGTGGCTGATTTATTTGATGTGCAATTCCGATTGTCGAGTGGCTGAGAGAAGCTGTCCGAGTTGCAGACTTTGCGTCTGCACAGGTTATCATGGGGAAGTTTCTCTCCCCCCCACCCACCTTCTTCTGACCAATTGAGTTTGTCCCCTTGTTGTCATTGTCATCGTCTTGACCTTGATGCATAGCAAACTGTTTAGCAGTGGCAGGCAGGCAGGGTCTCTCTTACATGACAGACTGACTGGTTATGCAGCCAGCGGGGTGGGTGCTTGCATGTAGAAACGGGAGGGGGAGAGTGAGGGAGGAAGGGGGCGGGCACGCGTGGCAAGAGGAAATCTGTGTAGCGGACCGACGGTGGCGCTGGTGCCCCACTGCTCTGATTGGCAGGTGTGATTTTGCCCGGCATCATCCCTCGGTCGTGGAGCGTGCGGGCGGGCGCTGTGGACTGAAAGGGGTATTGATTATCGCCTTGGTTCTGAAACAGGAAAAGTGTGAAGAGAAAGCAGGAGCCGGCCCCCAGCGCTAACGGCAGCCAGCAGCCACGCGAGGTAAATGCCGCGAGTGCGGACAGATGGGAGCGGCCGGCGGCCGTGGCCGCAGTGTGGAAGGTGGCGGCAGCTAGCCGTGACAGAACACAGGGCAGAGCTCCCTGAGTGCGTGAAGCACGGCGACGTGGACGGACGCGGCAACGGTGGAGACGGCGCCGAGCGGGTACGCCTAAGTGTGAGAGGTTTGAGTGAGTGAGTGGCCTTGGAAAATGATGAAAGTTAGAAACACAGAGTGGTGGAGCACAGTACAGGCAGGCAGGCAGGCCGTTGGGCCCACAGTGTTGCCTTCTTCCAGCCGGCTTGTCAGCCAGGGTACCATTCTTTATCTTCCTCTCTGGGGAGGGGGGAGCATTCTAAATTCCACTTTCTAAATTTCTCTCTGGGAGAAATTTATCCCTAACATTCTGCTGATTGCCCTGCTAGAGACCCCTAAGCATGGAGCAGTCGTCCATACATACATACATACATGTATTTCCCTGCAGACAGATGATCCCAATTCAGAGGCGAGGCGGAAATTGTAGCCTTGTAGCCTGATAATTTGCCCTTCCCCAATGAAGAAGTGTTGCTGTCTGCCCTCTGTGATTGTATCCTTTTGCACGATAATGGTTAAGGCCAGGCAGGCAGACAGGCCAGGCCCAGGGAGCGAGCGGCGGTCAGTGTCCGCCCGCCCTCCCCCAGGTGCTCTGAGCCTCTGAGAGATGTGAGAGCTTGACTGAGCCGGTCGGTCATAGACAATGCAGGATAGACAGTAGGTGCAGGAGTTGGCCATTCGGCCCTTCTAGGCAGCACCGCCACTCACTGTCATCATGGCTAAGGATAGACGATCAGTAGTACCCCGTTGCTGCCCTCTCCCCCCATATCCCTTGAGCCTCGAATGTAATGGCTGGGGGTGGGCCGGCGGGGGTATGGGGCACAAGGTAGAGAATGTCATGACAGAGCAGATAGGCAGGCAGCTAGACGAATCAGAATGGAGGTTTTGGAGCAGGGAAGAAGGAAGCAAGAGAGAGCGAGAGAAAGAAGGAAGCAAGCGAGAGAGAGAGAGAGAGAGAGAGAGAAATCCGGGCCAGACGGATGAGGCCAGGACAGGTAGGCAGGCAGAGTTTTTTTTTGCTGATGGTACGTATGGCTGGGTGGTGATTTTTGTCACGGCATGGCACGGCGCTGCTGAGCTGAATCTGGTGCGGAAGGCGGTGGGAGATGCGGATGGTGCGCACGGGGCAGAAGAAGGGAGCAGGAGCACCGGGCCCTGCCGTTTGTTGCGCTGGCGCCCCCACCCAGTTCTCCGTAGCCGGGCACCCATCTGTCACACCCTCCCTCCCTCGCTCGCTCGCTCGGATGGCTTGTCCCAGTCGGCCGGGTCGATTTGAATGAGCCTGTCCGTCTGGCCGGCTGCTGAAAGAAACGGTGAAATTGCAGCCGAGCGAGTGAGTGGATATCAGTCGCCCGTCTGTCGGTCGGTGGGTCGGTCGCGTCTGTCTTTGGCTCCTTTGTAAGGGAGCAAGCAGCTGAGAAGAAGAGAAAAGGAGAGAGAGAAAGAGCGCAGGAGAGAAAAGGCCTTTCAGCCCGCTCGACTCTGGTGCTGAGCTTGGTGCAGCCAGCAGCCAAGCCGAGCAAGCAGGCCAGGCATCGGAATGGATGATGTGCAGAGCCGCTTGCTGCAGGAATGCCAAGTGGTATTCCGTCCTTCGGAAAGCTGGTGAAGCGCAGCGCCTTGGCTGCAGCACCTACCTGATGTGAGATGCAGTCGATCTTAGCGGGACGGCCTAGATATAATGCAAGTGCTGCTGTTGAGTTGGCTACAGATTGCGCGAGTGAGCGAGCTGTAGGTAGAGAGGAAGATCTAGACACAGACGCACAGAGGGTGTGGAGAGCAAGCAGCTCTCTGTCTCTCTGACTCTCACACTGTCTTCTGTCTCTCGCTCCTTCTCACTCACTCTCACACTCTGTCTTCTCTCTCCCCCTCCACGTGCACGCTTGTTTATGCTGCTGCTGCTGCTGCTGAGTTTTTCTCACTTTTCTTTTCTTTGTTAGTTTGAAATTCCCCAGGGGGGAAGTGCACCGTTCCCAGAGGCACTGCAATACCGGGTCGATGCGTGGAGTGGACGGAGCAAGCCCCTATTCCATCTCCCTGTTCCAAAAATCAATTTAATATATGGTCCCCAGATAAGGGACGTATCAGATATTAAACTGATAAGAACAGATACTACACTTGATCTTAGCCAAAAGGCCGAGAAGCGATGCCGGCGCGGCCCTTGAGTCGCCCGCATCCTGCCCGGGCTCCGGTGTTTAGATTGAAGCAGGAGGCCTGGCAGAGTGCTTGCTGCCCTGCCCCGCTGGCAGCCCTGGCCCGGGTCGTCTGGAATCGATCGTCGTGCTCGACAGCTGTCACCTCGCTGGTCGGCGGTGAGTCGGACTTGTCAGAGGCTATGTAAATCTGCCAGTGATCCACCAATGGTCGGGGAGGGAGGCTGGGCCTGTTAGGGCCGACGTCATTGGCAGAGGCTGCCGGCTGCCGGCTGAGGCTCAGCAGCTAGCTGCGCGAGCGAGGGACGATCTGTCCTCTCCGTGGCCCCAGGAGAGACGGCCGTCGTGCAGCCCACCCCGCCCGCTTTGGGACAGAGCAGGCGGGGCGGGCGGCTCTGCGCGTGCGTGCGACAGCGTGGCCGTCGGCTGGGATGGGAAGTTTCCTCACTTGCCCCGCTCTCTGTCCTCCTGGCCGTGGGAGGCTGGTCATGCTGTCCTGTCCGCAGGGGGAGTGGAAGCAGGCCGCTCGACCCTCCCTGCAAGGCCGTCCCCTCCCCGCACTCGACGGCGAGAGCGCGCCTCCTCTGGGCTCTGAGCCGAGCCGTCTGCTTGCCGAGGCTGTGCTCTGCCGGGAAGCGAGAAAACGGAAGGGTGGCGGCACCGGCCGGCGGCTCAAGACCGGCGCGACGGTGGTGGACGTGGGTGGCCAAAGTCGGCGGTCAGAAAGGCCTCCTGGCTAGCATGGGGAGAAGAGGAGGATGTCGTCTACAGGTGTGGCTGAGGGCAGACAATGGGTGTGCTCTGCAAGGCGAAGGCTAAATTGCAGCCGTTGTTGACACCTCTGTGGCTGATTTATTTGATGTGCAATTCCGATTGTCGAGTGGCTGAGAGAAGCTGTCCGAGTTGCAGACTTTGCGTCTGCACAGGTTATCATGGGGAAGTTTCTCTCCCCCCCACCCACCTTCTTCTGACCAATTGAGTTTGTCCCCTTGTTGTCATTGTCATCGTCTTGACCTTGATGCATAGCAAACTGTTTAGCAGTGGCAGGCAGGCAGGGTCTCTCTTACATGACAGACTGACTGGTTATGCAGCCAGCGGGGTGGGTGCTTGCATGTAGAAACGGGAGGGGGAGAGTGAGGGAGGAAGGGGGCGGGCACGCGTGGCAAGAGGAAATCTGTGTAGCGGACCGACGGTGGCGCTGGTGCCCCACTGCTCTGATTGGCAGGTGTGATTTTGCCCGGCATCATCCCTCGGTCGTGGAGCGTGCGGGCGGGCGCTGTGGACTGAAAGGGGTATTGATTATCGCCTTGGTTCTGAAACAGGAAAAGTGTGAAGAGAAAGCAGGAGCCGGCCCCCAGCGCTAACGGCAGCCAGCAGCCACGCGAGGTAAATGCCGCGAGTGCGGACAGATGGGAGCGGCCGGCGGCCGTGGCCGCAGTGTGGAAGGTGGCGGCAGCTAGCCGTGACAGAACACAGGGCAGAGCTCCCTGAGTGCGTGAAGCACGGCGACGTGGACGGACGCGGCAACGGTGGAGACGGCGCCGAGCGGGTACGCCTAAGTGTGAGAGGTTTGAGTGAGTGAGTGGCCTTGGAAAATGATGAAAGTTAGAAACACAGAGTGGTGGAGCACAGTACAGGCAGGCAGGCAGGCCGTTGGGCCCACAGTGTTGCCTTCTTCCAGCCGGCTTGTCAGCCAGGGTACCATTCTTTATCTTCCTCTCTGGGGAGGGGGGAGCATTCTAAATTCCACTTTCTAAATTTCTCTCTGGGAGAAATTTATCCCTAACATTCTGCTGATTGCCCTGCTAGAGACCCCTAAGCATGGAGCAGTCGTCCATACATACATACATACATGTATTTCCCTGCAGACAGATGATCCCAATTCAGAGGCGAGGCGGAAATTGTAGCCTTGTAGCCTGATAATTTGCCCTTCCCCAATGAAGAAGTGTTGCTGTCTGCCCTCTGTGATTGTATCCTTTTGCACGATAATGGTTAAGGCCAGGCAGGCAGACAGGCCAGGCCCAGGGAGCGAGCGGCGGTCAGTGTCCGCCCGCCCTCCCCCAGGTGCTCTGAGCCTCTGAGAGATGTGAGAGCTTGACTGAGCCGGTCGGTCATAGACAATGCAGGATAGACAGTAGGTGCAGGAGTTGGCCATTCGGCCCTTCTAGGCAGCACCGCCACTCACTGTCATCATGGCTAAGGATAGACGATCAGTAGTACCCCGTTGCTGCCCTCTCCCCCCATATCCCTTGAGCCTCGAATGTAATGGCTGGGGGTGGGCCGGCGGGGGTATGGGGCACAAGGTAGAGAATGTCATGACAGAGCAGATAGGCAGGCAGCTAGACGAATCAGAATGGAGGTTTTGGAGCAGGGAAGAAGGAAGCAAGAGAGAGCGAGAGAAAGAAGGAAGCAAGCGAGAGAGAGAGAGAGAGAGAGAGAGAAATCCGGGCCAGACGGATGAGGCCAGGACAGGTAGGCAGGCAGAGTTTTTTTTTGCTGATGGTACGTATGGCTGGGTGGTGATTTTTGTCACGGCATGGCACGGCGCTGCTGAGCTGAATCTGGTGCGGAAGGCGGTGGGAGATGCGGATGGTGCGCACGGGGCAGAAGAAGGGAGCAGGAGCACCGGGCCCTGCCGTTTGTTGCGCTGGCGCCCCCACCCAGTTCTCCGTAGCCGGGCACCCATCTGTCACACCCTCCCTCCCTCGCTCGCTCGCTCGGATGGCTTGTCCCAGTCGGCCGGGTCGATTTGAATGAGCCTGTCCGTCTGGCCGGCTGCTGAAAGAAACGGTGAAATTGCAGCCGAGCGAGTGAGTGGATATCAGTCGCCCGTCTGTCGGTCGGTGGGTCGGTCGCGTCTGTCTTTGGCTCCTTTGTAAGGGAGCAAGCAGCTGAGAAGAAGAGAAAAGGAGAGAGAGAAAGAGCGCAGGAGAGAAAAGGCCTTTCAGCCCGCTCGACTCTGGTGCTGAGCTTGGTGCAGCCAGCAGCCAAGCCGAGCAAGCAGGCCAGGCATCGGAATGGATGATGTGCAGAGCCGCTTGCTGCAGGAATGCCAAGTGGTATTCCGTCCTTCGGAAAGCTGGTGAAGCGCAGCGCCTTGGCTGCAGCACCTACCTGATGTGAGATGCAGTCGATCTTAGCGGGACGGCCTAGATATAATGCCAGTGCTGCTGTTGAGTTGGCTACAGATTGCGCGAGTGAGCGAGCTGTAGGTAGAGAGGAAGATCTAGACACAGACGCACAGAGGGTGTGGAGAGCAAGCAGCTCTCTGTCTCTCTGACTCTCACACTGTCTTCTGTCTCTCGCTCCTTCTCACTCACTCTCACACTCTGTCTTCTCTCTCCCCCTCCACGTGCACGCTTGTTTATGCTGCTGCTGCTGCTGCTGAGTTTTTCTCACTTTTCTTTTCTTTGTTAGTTTGAAATTCCCCAGGGGGGAAGTGCACCGTTCCCAGAGGCACTGCAATACCGGGTCGATGCGTGGAGTGGACGGAGCAAGCCCCTATTCCATCTCCCTGTTCCAAAAATCAATTTAATATATGGTCCCCAGATAAGGGACGTATCAGATATTAAACTGATAAGAACAGATACTACACTTGATCTTAGCCAAAAGGCCGAGAAGCGATGCCGGCGCGGCCCTTGAGTCGCCCGCATCCTGCCCGGGCTCCGGTGTTTAGATTGAAGCAGGAGGCCTGGCAGAGTGCTTGCTGCCCTGCCCCGCTGGCAGCCCTGGCCCGGGTCGTCTGGAATCGATCGTCGTGCTCGACAGCTGTCACCTCGCTGGTCGGCGGTGAGTCGGACTTGTCAGAGGCTATGTAAATCTGCCAGTGATCCACCAATGGTCGGGGAGGGAGGCTGGGCCTGTTAGGGCCGACGTCATTGGCAGAGGCTGCCGGCTGAGGCTCAGCAGCTAGCTGCGCGAGCGAGGGACGATCTGTCCTCTCCGTGGCCCCAGGAGAGACGGCCGTCGTGCAGCCCACCCCGCCCGCTTTGGGACAGAGCAGGCGGGGCGGGCGGCTCTGCGCGTGCGTGCGACAGCGTGGCCGTCGGCTGGGATGGGAAGTTTCCTCACTTGCCCCGCTCTCTGTCCTCCTGGCCGTGGGAGGCTGGTCATGCTGTCCTGTCCGCAGGGGGAGTGGAAGCAGGCCGCTCGACCCTCCCTGCAAGGCCGTCCCCTCCCCGCACTCGACGGCGAGAGCGCGCCTCCTCTGGGCTCTGAGCCGAGCCGTCTGCTTGCCGAGGCTGTGCTCTGCCGGGAAGCGAGAAAACGGAAGGGTGGCGGCACCGGCCGGCGGCTCAAGACCGGCGCGACGGTGGTGGACGTGGGTGGCCAAAGTCGGCGGTCAGAAAGGCCTCCTGGCTAGCATGGGGAGAAGAGGAGGATGTCGTCTACAGGTGTGGCTGAGGGCAGACAATGGGTGTGCTCTGCAAGGCGAAGGCTAAATTGCAGCCGTTGTTGACACCTCTGTGGCTGATTTATTTGATGTGCAATTCCGATTGTCGAGTGGCTGAGAGAAGCTGTCCGAGTTGCAGACTTTGCGTCTGCACAGGTTATCATGGGGAAGTTTCTCTCCCCCCCACCCACCTTCTTCTGACCAATTGAGTTTGTCCCCTTGTTGTCATTGTCATCGTCTTGACCTTGATGCATAGCAAACTGTTTAGCAGTGGCAGGCAGGCAGGGTCTCTCTTACATGACAGACTGACTGGTTATGCAGCCAGCGGGGTGGGTGCTTGCATGTAGAAACGGGAGGGGGAGAGTGAGGGAGGAAGGGGGCGGGCACGCGTGGCAAGAGGAAATCTGTGTAGCGGACCGACGGTGGCGCTGGTGCCCCACTGCTCTGATTGGCAGGTGTGATTTTGCCCGGCATCATCCCTCGGTCGTGGAGCGTGCGGGCGGGCGCTGTGGACTGAAAGGGGTATTGATTATCGCCTTGGTTCTGAAACAGGAAAAGTGTGAAGAGAAAGCAGGAGCCGGCCCCCAGCGCTAACGGCAGCCAGCAGCCACGCGAGGTAAATGCCGCGAGTGCGGACAGATGGGAGCGGCCGGCGGCCGTGGCCGCAGTGTGGAAGGTGGCGGCAGCTAGCCGTGACAGAACACAGGGCAGAGCTCCCTGAGTGCGTGAAGCACGGCGACGTGGACGGACGCGGCAACGGTGGAGACGGCGCCGAGCGGGTACGCCTAAGTGTGAGAGGTTTGAGTGAGTGAGTGGCCTTGGAAAATGATGAAAGTTAGAAACACAGAGTGGTGGAGCACAGTACAGGCAGGCAGGCAGGCCGTTGGGCCCACAGTGTTGCCTTCTTCCAGCCGGCTTGTCAGCCAGGGTACCATTCTTTATCTTCCTCTCTGGGGAGGGGGGAGCATTCTAAATTCCACTTTCTAAATTTCTCTCTGGGAGAAATTTATCCCTAACATTCTGCTGATTGCCCTGCTAGAGACCCCTAAGCATGGAGCAGTCGTCCATACATACATACATACATGTATTTCCCTGCAGACAGATGATCCCAATTCAGAGGCGAGGCGGAAATTGTAGCCTTGTAGCCTGATAATTTGCCCTTCCCCAATGAAGAAGTGTTGCTGTCTGCCCTCTGTGATTGTATCCTTTTGCACGATAATGGTTAAGGCCAGGCAGGCAGACAGGCCAGGCCCAGGGAGCGAGCGGCGGTCAGTGTCCGCCCGCCCTCCCCCAGGTGCTCTGAGCCTCTGAGAGATGTGAGAGCTTGACTGAGCCGGTCGGTCATAGACAATGCAGGATAGACACTAGGTGCAGGAGTTGGCCATTCGGCCCTTCTAGGCAGCACTGCCACTCACTGTCATCATGGCTAAGGATAGACGATCAGTAGTACCCCGTTGCTGCCCTCTCCCCCCATATCCCTTGAGCCTCGAATGTAATGGCTGGGGGTGGGCCGGCGGGGGTATGGGGCACAAGGTAGAGAATGTCATGACAGAGCAGATAGGCAGGCAGCTAGACGAATCAGAATGGAGGTTTTGGAGCAGGGAAGAAGGAAGCAAGAGAGAGCGAGAGAAAGAAGGAAGCAAGCGAGAGAGAGAGAGAGAGAGAGAGAGAAAAAGAAATCCGGGCCAGACGGATGAGGCCAGGACAGGTAGGCAGGCAGAGTTTTTTTTTGCTGATGGTACGTATGGCTGGGTGGTGATTTTTGTCACGGCATGGCACGGCGCTGCTGAGCTGAATCTGGTGCGGAAGGCGGTGGGAGATGCGGATGGTGCGCACGGGGCAGAAGAAGGGAGCAGGAGCACCGGGCCCTGCCGTTTGTTGCGCTGGCGCCCCCACCCAGTTCTCCGTAGCCGGGCACCCATCTGTCACACCCTCCCTCCCTCGCTCGCTCGGATGGCTTGTCCCAGTCGGCCGGGTCGATTTGAATGAGCCTGTCCGTCTGGCCGGCTGCTGAAAGAAACGGTGAAATTGCAGCCGAGCGAGTGAGTGGATATCAGTCGCCCGTCTGTCGGTCGGTGGGTCGGTCGCGTCTGTCTTTGGCTCCTTTGTAAGGGAGCAAGCAGCTGAGAAGAAGAGAAAAGGAGAGAGAGAAAGAGCGCAGGAGAGAAAAGGCCTTTCAGCCCGCTCGACTCTGGTGCTGAGCTTGGTGCAGCCAGCAGCCAAGCCGAGCAAGCAGGCCAGGCATCAGAAGGGATGATGTGCAGAGCAGCTTGCTGCAGGAATGCCAAGTGGTATTCCGTCCTTCGGAAAGCTGGTGAAGCGCAGCGCCTTGGCTGCAGCACCTACCTGATGTGAGATGCAGTCGATCTTAGCGGGACGGCCTAGATATAATGCAAGTGCTGCTGTTGAGTTGGCTACAGATTGCGCGAGTGAGCGAGCTGTAGGTAGAGAGGAAGATCTAGACACAGACGCACAGAGGGTGTGGAGAGCAAGCAGCTCTCTGTCTCTCTGACTCTCACACTGTCTTCTGTCTCTCGCTCCTTCTCACTCACTCTCACACTCTGTCTTCTCTCTCCCCCTCCACGTGCACGCTTGTTTATGCTGCTGCTGCTGCTGCTGAGTTTTTCTCACTTTTCTTTTCTTTGTTAGTTTGAAGTGCACCGTTCCCAGAGGCACTGCAATACCGGGTCGATGCGTGGAGTGGACGGAGCAAGCCCCTATTCCATCTCCCTGTTCCAAAAATCAATTTAATATATGGTCCCCAGATAAGGGACGTATCAGATATTAAACTGATAAGAACAGATACTACACTTGATCTTAGCCAAAAGGCCGAGAAGCGATGCCGGCGCGGCCCTTGAGTCGCCCGCATCCTGCCCGGGCTCTGGTGTTTAGATTGAAGCAGGAGGCCTGGCAGAGTGCTTGCTGCCCTGCCCCGCTGGCAGCCCTGGCCCGGGTCGTCTGGAATCGATCGTCGTGCTCGACAGCTGTCACCTCGCTGGTCGGCGGTGAGTCGGACTTGTCAGAGGCTATGTAAATCTGCCAGTGATCCACCAATGGTCGGGGAGGGAGGCTGGGCCTGTTAGGGCCGACGTCATTGGCAGAGGCTGCCGGCTGCCGGCTGAGGCTCAGCAGCTAGCTGCGCGAGCGAGGGACGATCTGTCCTCTCCGTGGCCCCAGGAGAGACGGCCGTCGTGCAGCCCACCCCGCCCGCTTTGGGACAGAGCAGGCGGGGCGGGCGGCTCTGCGCGTGCGTGCGACAGCGTGGCCGTCGGCTGGGATGGGAAGTTTCCTCACTTGCCCCGCTCTCTGTCCTCCTGGCCGTGGGAGGCTGGTCATGCTGTCCTGTCCGCAGGGGGAGTGGAAGCAGGCCGCTCGACCCTCCCTGCAAGGCCGTCCCCTCCCCGCACTCGACGGCGAGAGCGCGCCTCCTCTGGGCTATGAGCCGAGCCGTCTGCTTGCCGAGGCTGTGCTCTGCCGGGAAGCGAGAAAACGGAAGGGTGGCGGCGCCGGCCGGCGGCTCAAGACCGGCGCGACGGTGGTGGACGTGGGTGGCCAAAGTCGGCGGTCAGAAAGGCCTCCTGGCTAGCATGGGGAGAAGAGGAGGATGTCGTCTACAGGTGTGGCTGAGGGCAGACAATGGGTGTGCTCTGCAAGGCGAAGGCTAAATTGCAGCCGTTGTTGACACCTCTGTGGCTGATTTATTTGATGTGCAATTCCGATTGTCGAGTGGCTGAGAGAAGCTGTCCGAGTTGCAGACTTTGCGTCTGCACAGGTTATCATGGGGAAGTTTCTCTCCCCCCCACCCACCTTCTTCTGACCAATTGAGTTTGTCCCCTTGTTGTCATTGTCATCGTCTTGACCTTGATGCATAGCAAACTGTTTAGCAGTGGCAGACAGGCAGGGTCTTCTTACATGACAGACTGACTGGTTATGCAGCCAGCGGGGTGGGTGCTTGCATGTAGAAACGGGAGGGGGAGAGTGAGGGAGGAAGGGGGCGGGCACGCGTGGCAAGAGGAAATCTGTGTAGCGGACCGACGGTGGCGCTGGTGCCCCACTGCTCTGATTGGCAGGTGTGATTTTGCCCGGCATCATCCCTCGGTTGTGGAGCGTGCGGGCGAGCGCTGTGGACTGAAAGTGGTATTGATTATCGCCTTGGTTCTGAAACAGGAAAAGTGTGAAGAGAAAGCAGGAGCCGGCCCCCAGCGCTAACGGCAGCCAGCAGCCACGCGAGGTAAATGCCGCGAGTGCGGACAGATGGGAGCGGCCGGCGACCGTGGCCGCAGTGTGGAAGGTGGCGGCAGCTAGCCGTGACAGAACACAGGGCAGAGCTCCCTGAGTGCGTGAAGCACGGCGACGTGGACGGACGCGGCAACGGTGGAGACGGCGCCGAGCGGGTACGCCTAAGTGTGAGAGGTTTGAGTGAGTGAGTGGCCTTGGAAAATGATGAAAGTTAGAAACACAGAGTGGTGGAGCACAGTACAGGCAGGCAGGCAGGCCGTTGGGCCCACAGTGTTGCCTTCTTCCAGCCGGCTTGTCAGCCAGGGTACCATTCTTTATCTTCCTCTCTGGGGAGGGGGGAGCATTCTAAATTCCACTTTCTAAATTTCTCTCTGGGAGAAATTTATCCCTAACATTCTGCTGATTGCCCTGCTAGAGACCCCTAAGCATGGAGCAGTCGTCCATACATACATACATACATGTATTTCCCTGCAGACAGATGATCCCAATTCAGAGGCGAGGCGGAAATTGTAGCCTTGTAGCCTGATAATTTGCCCTTCCCCAATGAAGAAGTGTTGCTGTCTGCCCTCTGTGATTGTATCCTTTTGCACGATAATGGTTAAGGCCAGGCAGGCAGACAGGCCAGGCCCAGGGAGCGAGCGGCGGTCAGTGTCCGCCCGCCCTCCCCCAGGTGCTCTGAGCCTCTGAGAGATGTGAGAGCTTGACTGAGCCGGTCGGTCATAGACAATGCAGGATAGACACTAGGTGCAGGAGTTGGCCATTCGGCCCTTCTAGGCAGCACCGCCACTCACTGTCATCATGGCTAAGGATAGACGATCAGTAGTACCCCGTTGCTGCCCTCTCCCCCCATATCCCTTGAGCCTCGAATGTAATGGCTGGGGGTGGGCCGGCGGGGGTATGGGGCACAAGGTAGAGAATGTCATGACAGAGCAGATAGGCAGGCAGCTAGACGAATCAGAATGGAGGTTTTGGAGCAGGGAAGAAGGAAGCAAGAGAGAGCGAGAGAAAGAAGGAAGCAAGCGAGAGAGAGAGAGAGAGAGAGAGAGAAAAAGAAATCCGGGCCAGACGGATGAGGCCAGGACAGGTAGGCAGGCAGAGTTTTTTTTTGCTGATGGTACGTATGGCTGGGTGGTGATTTTTGTCACGGCATGGCACGGCGCTGCTGAGCTGAATCTGGTGCGGAAGGCGGTGGGAGATGCGGATGGTGCGCACGGGGCAGAAGAAGGGAGCAGGAGCACCGGGCCCTGCCGTTTGTTGCGCTGGCGCCCCCACCCAGTTCTCCGTAGCCGGGCACCCATCTGTCACACCCTCCCTCCCTCGCTCGCTCGCTCGGATGGCTTGTCCCAGTCGGCCGGGTCGATTTGAATGAGCCTGTCCGTCTGGCCGGCTGCTGAAAGAAACGGTGAAATTGCAGCCGAGCGAGTGAGTGGATATCAGTCGCCCGTCTGTCGGTCGGTGGGTCGGTCGCGTCTGTCTTTGGCTCCTTTGTAAGGGAGCAAGCAGCTGAGAAGAAGAGAAAAGGAGAGAGAGAAAGAGCGCAGGAGAGAAAAGGCCTTTCAGCCCGCTCGACTCTGGTGCTGAGCTTGGTGCAGCCAGCAGCCAAGCCGAGCAAGCAGGCCAGGCATCAGAAGGGATGATGTGCAGAGCAGCTTGCTGCAGGAATGCCAAGTGGTATTCCGTCCTTCGGAAAGCTGGTGAAGCGCAGCGCCTTGGCTGCAGCACCTACCTGATGTGAGATGCAGTCGATCTTAGCGGGACGGCCTAGATATAATGCAAGTGCTGCTGTTGAGTTGGCTACAGATTGCGCGAGTGAGCGAGCTGTAGGTAGAGAGGAAGATCTAGACACAGACGCACAGAGGGTGTGGAGAGCAAGCAGCTCTCTGTCTCTCTGACTCTCACACTGTCTTCTGTCTCTCGCTCCTTCTCACTCACTCTCACACTCTGTCTTCTCTCTCCCCCTCCACGTGCACGCTTGTTTATGCTGCTGCTGCTGCTGCTGAGTTTTTCTCACTTTTCTTTTCTTTGTTAGTTTGAAATTCCCCAGGGGGGAAGTGCACCGTTCCCAGAGGCACTGCAATACCGGGTCGATGCGTGGAGTGGACGGAGCAAGCCCCTATTCCATCTCCCTGTTCCAAAAATCAATTTAATATATGGTCCCCAGATAAGGGACGTATCAGATATTAAACTGATAAGAACAGATACTACACTTGATCTTAGCCAAAAGGCCGAGAAGCGATGCCGGCGCGGCCCTTGAGTCGCCCGCATCCTGCCCGGGCTCCGGTGTTTAGATTGAAGCAGGAGGCCTGGCAGAGTGCTTGCTGCCCTGCCCCGCTGGCAGCCCTGGCCCGGGTCGTCTGGAATCGATCGTCGTGCTCGACAGCTGTCACCTCGCTGGTCGGCGGTGAGTCGGACTTGTCAGAGGCTATGTAAATCTGCCAGTGATCCACCAATGGTCGGGGAGGGAGGCTGGGCCTGTTAGGGCCGACGTCATTGGCAGAGGCTGCCGGCTGAGGCTCAGCAGCTAGCTGCGCGAGCGAGGGACGATCTGTCCTCTCCGTGGCCCCAGGAGAGACGGCCGTCGTGCAGCCCACCCCGCCCGCTTTGGGACAGAGCAGGCGGGGCGGGCGGCTCTGCGCGTGCGTGCGACAGCGTGGCCGTCGGCTGGGATGGGAAGTTTCCTCACTTGCCCCGCTCTCTGTCCTCCTGGCCGTGGGAGGCTGGTCATGCTGTCCTGTCCGCAGGGGGAGTGGAAGCAGGCCGCTCGACCCTCCCTGCAAGGCCGTCCCCTCCCCGCACTCGACGGCGAGAGCGCGCCTCCTCTGGGCTCTGAGCCGAGCCGTCTGCTTGCCGAGGCTGTGCTCTGCCGGGAAGCGAGAAAACGGAAGGGTGGCGGCACCGGCCGGCGGCTCAAGACCGGCGCGACGGTGGTGGACGTGGGTGGCCAAAGTCGGCGGTCAGAAAGGCCTCCTGGCTAGCATGGGGAGAAGAGGAGGATGTCGTCTACAGGTGTGGCTGAGGGCAGACAATGGGTGTGCTCTGCAAGGCGAAGGCTAAATTGCAGCCGTTGTTGACACCTCTGTGGCTGATTTATTTGATGTGCAATTCCGATTGTCGAGTGGCTGAGAGAAGCTGTCCGAGTTGCAGACTTTGCGTCTGCACAGGTTATCATGGGGAAGTTTCTCTCCCCCCCACCCACCTTCTTCTGACCAATTGAGTTTGTCCCCTTGTTGTCATTGTCATCGTCTTGACCTTGATGCATAGCAAACTGTTTAGCAGTGGCAGGCAGGCAGGGTCTCTCTTACATGACAGACTGACTGGTTATGCAGCCAGCGGGGTGGGTGCTTGCATGTAGAAACGGGAGGGGGAGAGTGAGGGAGGAAGGGGGCGGGCACGCGTGGCAAGAGGAAATCTGTGTAGCGGACCGACGGTGGCGCTGGTGCCCCACTGCTCTGATTGGCAGGTGTGATTTTGCCCGGCATCATCCCTCGGTCGTGGAGCGTGCGGGCGGGCGCTGTGGACTGAAAGGGGTATTGATTATCGCCTTGGTTCTGAAACAGGAAAAGTGTGAAGAGAAAGCAGGAGCCGGCCCCCAGCGCTAACGGCAGCCAGCAGCCACGCGAGGTAAATGCCGCGAGTGCGGACAGATGGGAGCGGCCGGCGGCCGTGGCCGCAGTGTGGAAGGTGGCGGCAGCTAGCCGTGACAGAACACAGGGCAGAGCTCCCTGAGTGCGTGAAGCACGGCGACGTGGACGGACGCGGCAACGGTGGAGACGGCGCCGAGCGGGTACGCCTAAGTGTGAGAGGTTTGAGTGAGTGAGTGGCCTTGGAAAATGATGAAAGTTAGAAACACAGAGTGGTGGAGCACAGTACAGGCAGGCAGGCAGGCCGTTGGGCCCACAGTGTTGCCTTCTTCCAGCCGGCTTGTCAGCCAGGGTACCATTCTTTATCTTCCTCTCTGGGGAGGGGGGAGCATTCTAAATTCCACTTTCTAAATTTCTCTCTGGGAGAAATTTATCCCTAACATTCTGCTGATTGCCCTGCTAGAGACCCCTAAGCATGGAGCAGTCGTCCATACATACATACATACATGTATTTCCCTGCAGACAGATGATCCCAATTCAGAGGCGAGGCGGAAATTGTAGCCTTGTAGCCTGATAATTTGCCCTTCCCCAATGAAGAAGTGTTGCTGTCTGCCCTCTGTGATTGTATCCTTTTGCACGATAATGGTTAAGGCCAGGCAGGCAGACAGGCCAGGCCCAGGGAGCGAGCGGCGGTCAGTGTCCGCCCGCCCTCCCCCAGGTGCTCTGAGCCTCTGAGAGATGTGAGAGCTTGACTGAGCCGGTCGGTCATAGACAATGCAGGATAGACACTAGGTGCAGGAGTTGGCCATTCGGCCCTTCTAGGCAGCACTGCCACTCACTGTCATCATGGCTAAGGATAGACGATCAGTAGTACCCCGTTGCTGCCCTCTCCCCCCATATCCCTTGAGCCTCGAATGTAATGGCTGGGGGTGGGCCGGCGGGGGTATGGGGCACAAGGTAGAGAATGTCATGACAGAGCAGATAGGCAGGCAGCTAGACGAATCAGAATGGAGGTTTTGGAGCAGGGAAGAAGGAAGCAAGAGAGAGCGAGAGAAAGAAGGAAGCAAGCGAGAGAGAGAGAGAGAGAGAGAGAGAGAAATCCGGGCCAGACGGATGAGGCCAGGACAGGTAGGCAGGCAGAGTTTTTTTTTGCTGATGGTACGTATGGCTGGGTGGTGATTTTTGTCACGGCATGGCACGGCGCTGCTGAGCTGAATCTGGTGCGGAAGGCGGTGGGAGATGCGGATGGTGCGCACGGGGCAGAAGAAGGGAGCAGGAGCACCGGGCCCTGCCGTTTGTTGCGCTGGCGCCCCCACCCAGTTCTCCGTAGCCGGGCACCCATCTGTCACACCCTCCCTCCCTCGCTCGCTCGCTCGGATGGCTTGTCCCAGTCGGCCGGGTCGATTTGAATGAGCCTGTCCGTCTGGCCGGCTGCTGAAAGAAACGGTGAAATTGCAGCCGAGCGAGTGAGTGGATATCAGTCGCCCGTCTGTCGGTCGGTGGGTCGGTCGCGTCTGTCTTTGGCTCCTTTGTAAGGGAGCAAGCAGCTGAGAAGAAGAGAAAAGGAGAGAGAGAAAGAGCGCAGGAGAGAAAAGGCCTTTCAGCCCGCTCGACTCTGGTGCTGAGCTTGGTGCAGCCAGCAGCCAAGCCGAGCAAGCAGGCCAGGCATCAGAAGGGATGATGTGCAGAGCAGCTTGCTGCAGGAATGCCAAGTGGTATTCCGTCCTTCGGAAAGCTGGTGAAGCGCAGCGCCTTGGCTGCAGCACCTACCTGATGTGAGATGCAGTCGATCTTAGCGGGACGGCCTAGATATAATGCAAGTGCTGCTGTTGAGTTGGCTACAGATTGCGCGAGTGAGCGAGCTGTAGGTAGAGAGGAAGATCTAGACACAGACGCACAGAGGGTGTGGAGAGCAAGCAGCTCTCTGTCTCTCTGACTCTCACACTGTCTTCTGTCTCTCGCTCCTTCTCACTCACTCTCACACTCTGTCTTCTCTCTCCCCCTCCACGTGCACGCTTGTTTATGCTGCTGCTGCTGCTGCTGAGTTTTTCTCACTTTTCTTTTCTTTGTTAGTTTGAAATTCCCCAGGGGGGAAGTGCACCGTTCCCAGAGGCACTGCAATACCGGGTCGATGCGTGGAGTGGACGGAGCAAGCCCCTATTCCATCTCCCTGTTCCAAAAATCAATTTAATATATGGTCCCCAGATAAGGGACGTATCAGATATTAAACTGATAAGAACAGATACTACACTTGATCTTAGCCAAAAGGCCGAGAAGCGATGCCGGCGCGGCCCTTGAGTCGCCCGCATCCTGCCCGGGCTCCGGTGTTTAGATTGAAGCAGGAGGCCTGGCAGAGTGCTTGCTGCCCTGCCCCGCTGGCAGCCCTGGCCCGGGTCGTCTGGAATCGATCGTCGTGCTCGACAGCTGTCACCTCGCTGGTCGGCGGTGAGTCGGACTTGTCAGAGGCTATGTAAATCTGCCAGTGATCCACCAATGGTCGGGGAGGGAGGCTGGGCCTGTTAGGGCCGACGTCATTGGCAGAGGCTGCCGGCTGCCGGCTGAGGCTCAGCAGCTAGCTGCGCGAGCGAGGGACGATCTGTCCTCTCCGTGGCCCCAGGAGAGACGGCCGTCGTGCAGCCCACCCCGCCCGCTTTGGGACAGAGCAGGCGGGGCGGGGCGGCTCTGCGCGTGCGTGCGACAGCGTGGCCGTCGGCTGGGATGGGAAGTTTCCTCACTTGCCCCCGCTCTCTGTCCTCCTGGCCGTGGGAGGGCTGGTCATGCTGTCCTGTCCGCAGGGGGAGTGGAAGCAGGCCGCTCGACCCTCCCTGCAAGGCCGTCCCCTCCCCGCACTCGACGGCGAAGAGCGCGCCTCCTCTGGGCTATGAGCCGAGCCGTCTGCTTGCCGAGGCTGTGCTCTGCCGGGAAGCGAGAAAACGGAAGGGTGGCGGCGCCGGCCGGCGGCTCAAGACCGGCGCGACGGTGGTGGACGTGGGTGGCCAAAGTCGGCGGTCAGAAAGGCCTCCTGGCTAGCATGGGGAGAAGAGGAGGATGTCGTCTACAGGTGTGGCTGAGGGCAGACAATGGGTGTGCTCTGCAAGGCGAAGGCTAAATTGCAGCCGTTGTTGACACCTCTGTGGCTGATTTATTTGATGTGCAATTCCGATTGTCGAGTGGCTGAGAGAAGCTGTCCGAGTTGCAGACTTTGCGTCTGCACAGGTTATCATGGGGAAGTTTCTCTCCCCCCCACCCACCTTCTTCTGACCAATTGAGTTTGTCCCCTTGTTGTCATTGTCATCGTCTTGACCTTGATGCATAGCAAACTGTTTAGCAGTGGCAGGCAGGCAGGGTCTCTCTTACATGACAGACTGACTGGTTATGCAGCCAGCGGGGTGGGTGCTTGCATGTAGAAACGGGAGGGGGAGAGTGAGGGAGGAAGGGGGCGGGCACGCGGTGGCAAGAGGAAATCTGTGTAGCGGACCGACGGTGGCGCTGGTGCCCCACTGCTCTGATTGGCAGGTGTGATTTTGCCCGGCATCATCCCTCGGTCGTGGAGCGTGCGGGCGGGCGCTGTGGACTGAAAAGGGGTATTGATTATCGCCTTGGTTCTGAAACAGGAAAAGTGTGAAGAGAAAGCAGGAGCCGGCCCCCAGCGCTAACGGCAGCCAGCACCACGCGAGGTAAATGCCGCGAGTGCGGACAGATGGGAGCGGGCCGGCGGCGCGTGGCCGCAGTGTGGAAGGTGGCGGCAGCTAGCCGTGACAGAACACAGGGCAGAGCTCCCTGAGTGCGTGAAGCACGGCGACGTGGACGGACGCGGCAACGGTGGAGACGGCGCCGAGCGGGTACGCCTAAGTGTGAGAGGTTTGAGTGAGTGAGTGGCCTTGGAAAATGATGAAAGTTAGAAACACAGAGTGGTGGAGCACAGTACAGGCAGGCAGGCAGGCCGTTGGGCCCACAGTGTTGCCTTCTTCCAGCCGGCTTGTCAGCCAGGGTACCATTCTTTATCTTCCTCTGGGGAGGGGGGAGCATTCTAAATTCCACTTTCTAAATTTCTCTCTGGGAGAAATTTATCCCTAACATTCTGCTGATTGCCCTGCTAGAGACCCTAAGCATGGAGCAGTCGTCCATACATACATACATACATGTATTTCCCTGCAGACAGATGATCCAATTCAGAGGCGAGGCGGAAATTGTAGCCTTGTAGCCTGATAATTTGCCCTTCCCCAATGAAGAAGTGTTGCTGTCTGCCCTCTGTGATTGTATCCTTTTGCACGATAATGGTTAAGGCCAGGCAGGCAGACAGGCCAGGCCAGGGAGCGAGCGGCGGTCAGTGTCCGCCCGCCCTCCCCCAGGTGCTCTGAGCCTCTGAGAGATGTGAGAGCTTGACTGAGAGCCGGTCGGTCATAGACAATGCAGGATAGACACTAGGTGCAGGAGTTGGCCATTCGGCCCTTCTAGGCAGCACTGCCACTCACTGTCATCATGGCTAAGGATAGACGATCAGTAGTACCCCGTTGCTGCCCTCTCCCCCCCATATCCCTTGAGCCTCGAATGTAATGGCTGAGGGGGTGGGCCGGCGGGGGTATGGGGCACAAGGTAGAGAATGTCATGACAGAGCAGATAGGCAGGCAGCTAGACGAATCAGAATGGAGGTTTTGGGAGCAGGGAAGAAAGGAAGCAAGAGAGAGCGAGAGAAAGAAGGAAGCAAGGAGCGAGAGAGAGAGAGAGAGAGAGAGAAAAAGAAATCCGGTGCCAGACGGATGAGGCCAGGACAGGTAGGCAGGCAGAGTTTTTTTTTGCTGATGGTACGTATGGCTGGGTGGTGATTTTTGTCACGGCATGGCACGGCGCTGCTGAGCTGAATCTGGTGCGGAAGGCGGTGGGAGATGCGGATGGTGCGCACGGGGCAGAAGAAGGGAGCAGGAGCACCGGGCCTCTGCCGTTTGTTGCGCTGGCGCCCCCACCCCAGTTCTCCGTAGCCGGGCACCCATCTGTCACACACTCCCTCACCCTCCTCGCTCGCTCGATTGCTTGTCCCAGTCGGCCGGTCGATTTGAATGAGCCTGTCCGTCTGGCCGCTGCTGAAAGAAACTGTGAAATTGCAGCCGAGCGATGTGAGTGGATATCAGTCGCCCGTCTGTCGGTCGGGTGGGTCGGTCGCGTCTGTCTTTGGCTCCTTTGTAAGGGAGCAAGCAGCTGAGAAGAAGAGAAAAGGAGAGAGAGAAAGAGCGCAGGAGAGAAAAGGCCTTTCAGCCCGCTCGACTCTGGTGCTGAGCTTGGTGCAGCCAGCAGCCAAGCCGAGCAAGCAGGCCAGGCATCAGAAGGGATGATGTGCAGAGCAGCTTGCTGCAGGAATGCCAAGTGGTATTCCGTCCTTCGGAAAGCTGGTGAAGCGCAGCGCCTTGGCTGCAGCACCTACCTGATGTGAGATGCAGTCGATCTTAGCGGGACGGCCTAGATATAATGCAAGTGCTGCTGTTGAGTTGGCTACAGATTGCGCGAGTGAGCGAGCTGTAGGTAGAGAGGAAGATCTAGACACAGACGCACAGAGGGTGTGGAGAGCAAGCAGCTCTCTGTCTCTCTGACTCTCACACTGTCTTCTGTCTCTCGCTCCTTCTCACTCACTCTCACACTCTGTCTTCTCTCTCCCCCTCCACGTGCACGCTTGTTTATGCTGCTGCTGCTGCTGCTGAGTTTTTCTCACTTTTCTTTTCTTTGTTAGTTTGAAATTCCCCAGGGTGGAAGTGCACCGTTCCCAGAGGCACTGCAATACCGGGTCGATGCGTGGAGTGGACGGAGCAAGCCCCTATTCCATCTCCCTGTTCCAAAAATCAATTTAATATATGGTCCCCAGATAAGGGACGTATCAGATATTAAACTGATAAGAACAGATACTACACTTGATCTTAGCCAAAAGGCCGAGAAGCGATGCCGGCGCGGCCCCTTTGAGTCGCCCGCATCCTGCCCGGGCTCTGGTGTTTAGATTGAAGCAGGAGGCCTGGCAGAGTGCTTGCTGCCCTGCCCCGCTGGCAGCCCTGGCCCGGGTCGTCTGGAATCGATCGTCGTGCTCGACAGCTGTCACCTTCGCTGGTCGGCGGTGAGTCGGACTTGTCAGAGGCTATGTAAATCTGCCAGTGATCCACCAATGGTCGGGGAGGGAGGCTGGGCCTGTTAGGGCCGACGTCATTGGCAGAGGCTGCCGGCTGCCGGCTGAGGCTCAGCAGCTAGCTGCGCGAGCGAGGGGACGATCTGTCCTCTCCGTGGCCCCAGGAGAGACGGCCGTCGTGCAGCCCACACCCCGCCCGCTTTGGGACAGAGCAGGCGGGGCGGGGGCGGCTCTGCGCGTGCGTTGCGACAGCGTGGCCGTCGGCTGGGATGGGAAGTTTCCTCACTTGCCCCGCTCTCTGTCCTCCTGGCCGTGGGAGGCTGGTCATGCTGTCCTGTCCGCAGGGGGAGTGGAAGCAGGCCGCTCGACCCCTCCCTGCAAGGCCGTCCCCTCCCCGCACTCGACGGCGAGAGCGCGCCTCCTCTGGGCTATGAGCCGAGCCGTCTGCTTGCCGAGGCTGTGCTCTGCCGGGAAGCGAGAAAACGGAAGGGTGGCGGCGCCGGCCGGCGGCTCAAGACCGGCGCGACGGTGGTGGACGTGGGTGGCCAAAGTCGGCGGTCAGAAAGGCCTCCTGGCTAGCATGGGGAGAAGAGGAGGATGTCGTCTACAGGTGTGGCTGAGGGCAGACAATGGGTGTGCTCTGCAAGGCGAAGGCTAAATTGCAGCCGTTGTTGACACCTCTGTGGCTGATTTATTTGATGTGCAATTCCGATTGTCGAGTGGCTGAGAGAAGCTGTCCGAGTTGCAGACTTTGCGTCTGCACAGGTTATCATGGGGAAGTTTCTCTCCCCTCCCCACCCACCTTCTTCTGACCAATTGAGTTTGTCCCCTTGTTGTCATTGTCATCGTCTTGACCTTGATGCATAGCAAACTGTTTAGCAGTGGCAGGCAGGCAGGGTCTTCTTACATGACAGACTGACTGGTTATGCAGCCAGCGGGGTGGGTGCTTGCATGTAGAAACGGGAGGGGGAGAGTGAGGGAGGAAGGGGGCGGGCACGCGTGGCAAGAGGAAATCTGTGTAGCGGACCGACGGTGGCGCTGGTGCCCCACTGCTCTGATTGGCAGGTGTGATTTTGCCCGGCATCATCCCTCGGTTGTGGAGCGTGCGGGCGCGAGCGCTGTGGACTGAAAGTGGTATTGATTATCGCCTTGGTTCTGAAACAGGAAAAGTGTGAAGAGAAAGCAGGAGCCGGCCCCCAGCGCTAACGGCAGCCAGCAGCCACGCGAGGTAAATGCCGCGAGTGCGGACAGATGGGAGCGGCCGGCGGCCGTGGCCGCAGTGTGGAAGGTGGCGGCAGCTAGCCGTGACAGAACACAGGGCAGAGCTCCCTGTGTGCGTGAAGCACGGCGACGTGGACGGACGCGGCAACGGTGGAGACGGCGCCGAGCGGGTACGCCTAAGTGTGAGAGGTTTGAGTGAGTGAGTGGCCTTGGAAAATGATGAAAGTTAGAAACACAGAGTGGTGGAGCACAGTACAGGCAGGCAGGCAGGCCGTTGGGCCCACAGTGTTGCCTTCTTCCAGCCGGCTTGTCAGCCAGGGTACCATTCTTTATCTTCCTCTCTGGGGAGGGGGGAGCATTCTAAATTCCACTTTCTAAATTTCTCTCTGGGAGAAATTTATCCCTAACATTCTGCTGATTGCCCTGCTAGAGACCCCTAAGCATGGAGCAGTCGTCCATACATACATACATACATGTATTTCCCTGCAGACAGATGATCCCAATTCAGAGGCGAGGCGGAAATTGTAGCCTTGTAGCCTGATAATTTGCCCTTCCCCCAATGAAGAAGTGTTGCTGTCTGCCCTCTGTGATTGTATCCTTTTGCACGATAATGGTTAAGGCCAGGCAGGCAGACAGGCCAGGCCCAGGGAGCGAGCGGCGGTCAGTGTCCGCCCGCCCTCCCCCAGGTGCTCTGAGCCTCTGAGAGATGTGAGAGCTTGACTGAGCCGGTCGGTTCATAGACAATGCAGGATAGACACTAGGTGCAGGAGTTGGCCATTCGGCCCTTCTAGGCAGCACCGCCACTCACTGTCATCATGGCTAAGGATAGACGATCAGT